>NW_028124533.1:0-66740 GCF_965194825.1 Balaenoptera physalus
AACTAAGGGTCTGACACTACTCCAAACTGAGACACTGACACTCTTCCAAATTAAGGCCTTGACACTACTCTTAACTCAGGCCCTGACACTGTCCATAATAAAGACCCTGAAGAAAATCCCAGCTTAGGCACTGACAATGTCCGTAACTAAGGCCCTGACACTATTCCCATCTCAGCCACTGACACTGTCCCTAACTATGGCCCTGACACTACTCCCAATGCAAGCACTGGCGCTGTCCCTAACTAAGGCACTGGCACTACTCCCAACTCGCCCTGGCTCTGTCCCTAACTAAGGCTCTGACACTAATCCCATTTCAGGCAATGACAGTGTCCCTAACTGAGGCAATGATACTACTCCCAACTCAAGCACTAAGGCTCTGGATCATTGTGATGACAAGCGCCATGGAGCATTGTGATGACAAGGGCCATGGAGAATTGTGATGACGGGTCCTGGAGCACTGTGGTGACAAGGGCCATGGAGCATTTTGATGACAGGGGTCATGGGGCATTGTGATGAAAGTGGTCATGGAGCATTGTGATTAAAGTGGTCATGGAACATTGTGATAAAAGTGGTCATGTAGCATTGTGATGAAAAGTGCTATGGAGCATTGGGATGACAGGGGTCATGGAGCATTGTGATGACAAATGCGTGGAGATTTGTGATGACGAGGACCATGGGGCATTGAGATTATAAGGATGATGCAGCATTGTGATGACAGGGGCCATGGAGCATTTTAATGACAAGGGACATGGAGCATTGTGATGACAGAGGTCATGGAGCATTGTGGTGACCGGCGGCATGGAGCACTGTGAAGAAAGGGGTACTGTAACATTGTGATGAAAGGGTCAAGGAGCATTTTGATTACAAGGATCATGGAGCATTGTGATGACAAGGGCCATGGAGCATTGTGATGACAGGGCTCATGTGGCATTATGATGACAGTGGTCATGGAGCAATGTGATGAACGTTGTCATGGAGCACTGTGATTACAGGGGCCATGGAGAATTGTGATGACAAAGGCCAGGGAACATTGTGATGACAGGGGTCATGGAGCATTGTGCTGAAAACGGACCTGGAGCATTGTGATGAAAGGGGTCATGGCTCACTGTGATGACAGGGGGCCTGGAACATTGTGATGACAGGGGTCACGGGGCATTGTGATGACAAGGGCCATGGAACATTTTGATGATAGTGGTCATATGGCATTTTGAATGACAGGGGCCATGAAGCATTGTGATGACAAGAGTCATGGAGACTTGTGATGACAGGGGGCATGGAGCTTTGTGATTTCACAGGCATGTAGCATTTTAGACAAGGCTCATGGAGCATTGGGATGACAGGGGTCATGGAGCATTGTGATGATAAGGGCATGGAGCATTGTGATGACAATGGCATGGAGCATTGCGATGACAAAGTCATGGAGCATTGTGATGACAGGGGTTATGGAGCATTGTGATGACAAGGGCGTGGAGAATTGTGATGACAGTGGTCATGGAACATTGTGACGATAAGGGCATCGAGCCGAGCTAGGGACAGTCTAGCGGCCTTGGGACTAAATTCAGTGCCTGAATTAGGCACAGCATAAGGTCTTTAGTTAGCATAAGAGGTAGGACATTAGCTCGGGACAGGGTTAGGGTAAAGGCTTGGAATCGTGTCAGGAAATGACCTAAGGATAGTGTGAAGACCTTTGTTACTGAGACTCTCAGGGACTTATTCAGAAGCAGTGTTAGGGCTTCAGGTCGGGACAGCATCAGGGCCTGACTTAGGGAGAGCGACAGGGCCTGAGTGAGGCCTAATGTCAGGCCCTTAGCTGGGGACACTGTCAGGGAATGACTTAGGAGCAGCATCAGTGCCTTTGTTGGATCAGCTTTAGGTTCTTAGTTAAAGACATGACCGGAGCCCTAGTTAGTCACAGCGTCAAGGCCTCAGTTAGGGAAAGCTTCAGGGTCTGAGTTACAGACAGCCTCATGTCTTCACTTAAAGACAGCGACAGGGCTTTCTTAGGGACAGTGTCAGGACCTTGGTTAGAAATGAGTCAGGATATTAGCTCAGGAGAGTGTCAGGATTTTAGTCATTGCTGGCAGCAGGGCCTATATTAAGGACAGATTCCGGGCCTTTGTTAGATTCAGTGTCATGGCCTTAGTTAGGAGTAGTCAGGGCCTTAGTTAGGGAGAGCATTAGGGTTTCAGTTAGCATAAGGTGCAGGAGATTATCTCGGGACAGAGTCAGGTTCCAGGCCAGAGACAGTGAAAGGAAATGACCAAGGGATAACGAGAAGACCTTAGTTATTGAGAGCATTGGGGCCTTAGTTAGCAGCAGCGTGAGCACCTTAATCAGGACCAGTGCCAGGGCTTGATGTATGGACAGCATCAGAGCCTAACTAAGGTACAGCAACAGGGCCTAAGTGAGGCCTATCTTTAGGGCCTGAGTAAGGGGCAGTATCAGGGCATGACTTAGGAGCAGCATAAAGGCCTCTGTAGGATCAGCATTAGGGTCTTGGTTAAAGCTATTATCAGGGCCTCCGTTAGGGATAGCCTCAAGGCCTCACTTAGGGACAGCGTCAGGGCTTACTTTGGGAAAGTTTCAGGACCTTGGTAAGACATGGGTCAGGCTATTAGCTCAGGATAATATCAGGTGTTCAGATATTGACGGCAGCAGGGCCTTAGTTAGAGGCAGTGTCAGCGCCTAAGTTAGGACTAGCATCAGAGCCTTTGTTAGGTACAGTGTCAGTGACTGAGTTAGGTGTAGTGTCAGAGCCTTAGTTAGGGACAGTGTCAGGGCCTGCATTAGGACGAGCCTCCAGGCCTCAGTTAGGGACAGGTTCACGGCCTCGGACCTAAATTCAGGGCCTCATTTAGGGACAGAATCAGGGATTTAGCTAGCATAAGGGGATCTACAGCTGAAAGCAACCTGAGCACCACCACAAGCAGATGCACAAGTGAACCATGCACGCTCCTATGAAGGAATATTCCACAGCAGTTGAGTACATTTTGTTTAAAGTTAGTAACACTATAAAAATTATGTTTTGAAGAAAACTATATTCAGAAGATGAAAGAATCTCGTTCTAAAGAATCTCTTTAGCTCATCTCGACATTAGCTAAAGAGAAGGTTGGGTTAAGGTCTAGGGAGAGTGTCAGGAAATGACCTAGGGATAGTGTCAAGACCTTAGTTACTTAGCACATCAGGACCTAATTTAGGAGCAGTGAGTGTCAGGGCTTCGGGTAGGAACAGCGTCAGAGCCTGACTTAGGGAGTGGGACAGGGCCTGAGTGAGGCCTAGCGTCAGGGCCTTAGCTAGAGACAGTGTCAGGGCATGACTTAGGAGCAGCATAAGAGCCACGGTAGGATCAGCCTCAGGGGCTATGTTACAGATATTATCAGGGCCTCTGTTAGGGACAGCCTCAAGGCCTCACTTAGAGACAGCATCAGGGCTTCCTTAGGGACAGTTTCAGCACCTTGGTAAGAGATGGGTCAAGAAATTAGCTCAGGATAGTGTCAGGACGTTAGATATGGACGGCAGTAGGGCCTTAGTTAGGGACAGTGTCAGGCCCTGAATTAGGACGAACTTCGAGGCCTTAGGTACGGACAGGGTCACAGCCTCGAGAGTAATTTTAGGCCCTTAGTTAAGGACAGCAGCAGGGCTGTAGTTAGCATAAGAGGCACGACATTTGCTAGGGACAGGGTCAGGTTACGCTCTAGGGATAGTGTCAGGAAAGGACCTAAGCATAGTGTCAAAACCTTAGTTACTGAGAGTATCAGATCCTTATTTAGAACCAGTGTCAGGGCTTCAGGTAGGGACAGCATCAGAGCCTGACTTAGGGAGAGCGTTAGGGCCTGAGTGAGGCCTAGCGTCAGGCCCTTAGATGAGGACAATGTCAGGGCATGACTTAGGAACAGCATCAGCTCCTCTGTTGGATCGACTTTAGCGTCTTAGATACAGACATCATCAGGTCCTCAGTCAGTCACAGCGTGAAGGCCTCAGTTAGGGAAAGCTTCAGGGCCTGAGTTAGGGACAGCCTCAGTTCTTAACTTAGGGACAGTGATAGGGCTTTCTTAGGGACAGTGTCAGGACCTTGGTTAGAAATATGTCAGGATATTAACTCAGGCTAGTGTCCAGTTTTTGGTTATTGCTGACAGCAGGGCCTATATTAGGGGGAAATTCTGAGCCTTACTTAGAGACAGTGTCAGGGCCTGAGTTAGGACTAGCATCACAGCCCTTGTAAAGTACAGTGTCAGGGACTGAGTTAGGTGTAGTGTCAGGGCTTTAGTTAGGGACAGTGTCAGCGCCTCAGTTAGGATGATCCTCCAAACTTCAGTTAGGGACAGGTTGACGGCCTCAGGACTAATTTCAGGCTCTTAGTTAGAGACAACGTCAGGGATTTAGTTAGCATAAGAGGTTCGACAATAGCTAAAGACAAGTTTAGGTTAAGATCTAGGGAGAGTGTCAGGAAATGACCTAGGGATAGTGTCAAGACCATAGCTAATTAGAGCATCAGTGCCTAATTTAGGCCCAGTGTCAGGGCTTCAGGTAGGGATAGAATCTTAGCCTGACTTAGGGAGAGCGACAGGGCCTGAGTGATGCCTCGAGTCAGGGCCTTAGCTACGGACAGCGTCAGGGCATGACATAGGATCAGCATAAGGTTCTCTGTAGGGTCAGCATTAGGGTCTTAGTTTAAGACATTATCAGGACCTCTGTGAGGGACAGCCTCAGGGCCTCACTTAGGGACAGTGTCAGGGCTAACTTTGGGAGAGTTTCAGGACCTTGGTAAGACATGGGTCAGGATATTAGCTCAGGATAATGTCAGGACTTTAGATATTGATGGTAGCAGCGCCTACGTTAGGGAAAGTTTCAAGGCGTTAGTTAGGAGTAGCGGGCCTCTGATAGGTCCAGTGGCAGATCCTCAGTTAGCAATAGTGTTAGGGCCATAGTTAGGGACAGTGTCAGGACTGGATGTAGGGCGAGCATCTAGGCCTTAGTTCGGGACAGTTTCATGGTCTTGGGACTAAATTCAGTGCCTGAGGTAGGCACAGCCTAAGGGCTTCAGTTAGCATAAGAGGCAGGACATTAGCTAGTGACCGTGTCAGTTTAACATCTAGGGATAGTGTCAGGAAATGACCTAAGGATAGTGTGAAGACCTTTGTTATGGAGACTCTCAGGGCCTTATTCAGAACCAGTGTTAGGGCTTCAGGTAGGGACAGCATCAGAGCCTGACTTAGGGAGAGCGTTAGGGTCTGCGTGAGGCCTAGCATCAGACACTTAGTGGGGGACACTATCGGGGCATGACTTAGGAGCAGCATCAGGGCCTCTGTTGGATCAGCCTTAGGGTCTTAGTTAAAGACATGATCAGGGTCTGAGTTAGTCACAGCATCAAGGCCTGAGTTAGTTAGGGAAAGCTTCAGGGCCTCACTTAGGGACAGCGTCAGGGTTTACTGTGGGACAGTTTCAGGACCTTGGTAAGACATGGGTCAGGTTATTAGCTCCGGATAATGTCAGGACTTTAGATGTTGATGGCAGCAGCCCTTAGTTAGAGACAGTGTCAGGCCCTGAGTTACGACTAGCATCAGAGCCTTTGTTAGATACAATGTACGGGACTGAATTAGGAGTAGAGTCAGGGCCTTCGTTAGTGACAGTGTCAGGGCCTGACTTAGGGAGAGCGACAGGGCCTGAGTGAGGCTTAGCATCAGGCCCTTAGCTGGGCACACTGTCAGGGCATGACTTTGGAGCAGCATCAGCGTCTTTGCTGGATCAGCATTAAGGTCTTCGTTAGGTACATGATCAGGGCCTGAATTAGTCACAGCTTCAAGGTTTCAGTTAAGGAAAGCTTCAGGGCCTGAGTTAGGGACAGCCTCAGGTCTTCACTTAGGGACAGCGTCAGGGCTTACTTTGGGACAGTTTCAGGACCTTGGAAAGACATAGGTCAGGATATTAGCTCAGGATAATGTCAGGACTTTTGATAGTGATGGCAGCAGGGCCTTAGTTACAGACGGTTTCAGGGCCTGAGTTAGGCCTAGCATCAGAGACTTTGTTAGGTACAGTGTAAGGGACTGAGTTAGCAGTAGTGTCAGGGCCTTGCTTAGGGACTGTGTCAGGGTCTGATTTAGGTGTACTGTCTGAGACCTAGTTAGGGACAGTGCTAGGGCCTGAGTTAGGATTAGTGTCAAGGCCTTATTTAGGACCAATTTCAGGGCCTTAGTTTGGACTAGCATCAGAGCCATTGTTAGGAATCGTATGAGGGCCTGAGTTAGGCATACTATCAGGGCCTTAGTTAGGGACAGATTTAGGGCCTGAGTTAGGATTAGTGTCAAGGCCTTATTTAGGACCAATTTTAGGGCTTTAGTTTGGACTAGCAACAAAGCCTTTGTTAGGTATCATGCCGGGGCCTCAGTTAGGTGTAGTGTCAGGGCCATTGTTAGGGACAGTATCAGGGCCTGACTTAGGAGAAGTTCAGGGCCTTAGCCAGGGAAAGTGTCAGGGCCTTAGTTAGGGACATTATCAGGGCCTGAATTAGCAGTAGTGTCAAAAGTCCTTAGTGAGGACAGTAAGGAGTCAGTCAGGACTCAGGCCCTGACACTGTTCTTAAATAAGGCCCTGACATCATCTGTAACACAGGTCCTGATCTCATTCCTACCATAGGCGCTGATGTTGGACTTAACTAAGGCCCCGACACTGGTCCTAACTAAAGCTGTGACACTACTCCTAACTCAGGCCCTGACACTGTCCCTAACAAAGCCTGTGACACTACTCCTAAATCAGGCACTGACACTGTCCCTAACTAGGCCCTGACATACACCTAACTCAGGCCCTGACACTCTCTCTAACTAAGGCCCTGATACTACTCCAAACTCAGCACTGACACTGTCACTAACTAAGGCCCTGACACTATTCATAGCTCACGCCCTAACACAACTCCTAAGTCATGCCCTGACAATGTCCCTAACTAAGGCCCTGACACTATTCCTAACTCAGGCGCTGACACAATACTTAAGGAAGGCCCTGACATTACTCCTAACTCAGGCCCTGAAAAGGTCCCTAACTAAGGCCGACACAACTCCTAACTCAGGCACTAACACTGTCCCTAAATAAGGCCCTGAAACTATTCCTAACTGAGGCGCTGATACAATACCTAACGAAGGCACTGATGCTCCTCCTAACTAAGGCCCTGACACTACTCCTATCTCAAGCAATGACACTGTCCCTAACTTAGGCCCCGACTCTACTCCTGACTCAGGCACTGACACTGGCCCTAACTTAGGCCCGGACACTACTCCTAACTAAGCAACTGACACTGTCCCTAACTAAGGCCTAGACACTACTCCTTACTCAGGCACTGACAATGTCACTAACTAAGGCCGTGACACTACTCCCAAAACAGGCACTGAGACTGTCCCTAAATATGCCCTGACAGTACTCCGAACTCAGGCACTGACACTGTCCTTAACTAAGGCCCTGATACTACTTCCACCTCAGGCACTGACACTCTCCCTAAGTAAGCCCTGACATTACTCCCAATTCCGGCATTGACACTTTCGCTAACTAAGGCCCTGAAACTACTAACAACTCAGGCCCTTACACTGTTACTAACTACCGGTCTCAGACTACTCCTAACTCAGGCCCTGGCACTGTCCATAACTTAGGCTCTGGCACTATTCCTAACTCAGACACTGACGCTGTCCCTTAACTAAGGGTCTGACACTCCTCCTAACTCAGACACTGACACTCTCCCTAACAAAGGCCTTGACACTACTCTTAACTAATACCCTGACACTGTCCCTAACAAAGACCCTGACACTATTCCCAATTCAGGCACTGTCACTCTTCGTAACTAAGACCGTGACACTACTCCCATCTCAGCCACTGACATTGTCCCTAAGGCCCTGACACTACCTCCAACTCAGGCACTGACACTATCCCTAACTACAGCCCTGACACTTCTCCTAACTCAGGCACTGACACTGTCCCTTACTAATATCCTGACACAACTCCCAACTCAGGCACTGACTTTGTTCCTAACAAAGGCCGTGACACTAATCCCAACATAGGCACTGAGACTGTCCCGAAATACGCCCTGACAGTACTCCCAACTCAGGCACTGACACTGTCCCTAACTAAGGCCCTGACACTACTCCCAAACTAGGCCCTGACATTGTCCCTAACTAAGGCCTTGACGTTACTCTCAACTCAGGCACTAACACTGTCCCTAACTAAGGACTTGACACTACTCTTAACTCAGGCCCTGGCACAGTCCCTAACAAAGGCCTGCCACTACCCCCAACTCTGGCACTGAGAGTGTCCCTAACTACGGCCATCACACTACTCCTAAATCAGGCACTGACACTGTCCCTAACTAAGGCTCTGACACTACTCCCAACACAGGCATTGACACTGTCCCTAACTAAGGCCCTCACACTACTACTTACTTAGGCACTGACACGCTACCTAACTAAGGCCCTGAGACTACTTCTACCTCAGACCCTGACACTGCCCCTAACGAAGGGCCTGATACTACTCCCAACACAGGCACTGACACTCTCCCTAACTAAGGCCTTGACACTACTTTTAACTCATGCCCTGATGCTGTCCCCAAAAAAGACCCTGACACTACTCCCATCTCAGCCACTGACACTGTCCCTAATGCCCTGACACTACTTCCAACTCAGGCACTGACACTGTCCCTAACTAGGACCTGACACTACTCCCAACTCAGGCACTGACCCTGTCCCTAACTAGGCCCTGACACTACTCCCAACTCAGGCACTGACACTGTCCCTAATTAAGGCCCTGACATAACTCCCAACTCTGGCACTGACACTTTCTCTAACTAAGGCCCTGTAACTACTCACAACTCAGGCCCTGACACTGTTCCTAACTACCAGTCTCAGACTACTCCTAACTTAGGCCCTGACACTATTCCTAACACAATCACTGACTCTGTCCCTAACTAAGGTCCTGAGACGATTCCTAACTCAGACCCTGACACTGTCCATAACTTAGGCCATGTCACTATTCCCAACTCAGGCACTGACGCTCTTCCTAACTAAGGGTCTGACACTACTCCAAACTGAGACACTGACACTCTTCCAAATTAAGGCCTTGACACTACTCTTAACTCAGGCCCTGACACTGTCCATAATAAAGACCCTGAAGAAAATCCCAGCTTAGGCACTGACAATGTCCGTAACTAAGGCCCTGACACTATTCCCATCTCAGCCACTGACACTGTCCCTAACTATGGCCCTGACACTACTCCCAATGCAAGCACTGGCGCTGTCCCTAACTAAGGCACTGGCACTACTCCCAACTCGCCCTGGCTCTGTCCCTAACTAAGGCTCTGACACTACTCCCATTTCAGGCAATGACAGTGTCCCTAACTGAGGCAATGATACTACTCCCAACTCAAGCACTAAGGCTCTGGATCATTGTGATGACAAGCGCCATGGAGCATTGTGATGACAAGGGCCATGGAGAATTGTGATGACGGGTCCTGGAGCATTGTGGTGACAAGGGCCATGGAGCATTTTGATGACAGGGGTCATGGGGCATTGTGATGAAAGTGGTCATGGAGCATTGTGATTAAAGTGGTCATGGAACATTGTGATAAAAGTGGTCATGTAGCATTGTGATGAAAAGTGCTATGGAGCATTGGGATGACAGGGGTCATGGAGCATTGTGATGACAAATGCGTGGAGATTTTTGATGACGAGGACCATGGGGCATTGAGATTATAAGGATGATGCAGCATTGTGATGACAGGGGCCATGGAGCATTTTAATGACAAGGGACATGGAGCATTGTGATGACAGAGGTCATGGAGCATTGTGGTGACCAGCGGCATGGAGCACTGTGAAGAAAGGGGTACTGTAACATTGTGATGAAAGGGTCAAGGAGCATTTTGATTACAAGGATCATGGAGCATTGTGATGACAAGGGCCATGGAGCATTGTGATGACAGGGCTCATGTGGCATTATGATGACAGTGGTCATGGAGCAATGTGATGAACGTTGTCATGGAGCACTGTGATTACAGGGGCCATGGAGAATTGTGATGACAAAGGCCAGGGAACATTGTGATGACAGGGGTCATGGAGCATTGTGCTGAAAACGGACATGGAGCATTGTGATGAAAGGGGTCATGGCTCATTGTGATGACAGGGGGCCTGGAACATTGTGATGACAGGGGTCACGGGGCATTGTGATGACAAGGGCCATGGAACATTTTGATGATAATGGTCATATGGCATTTTGAATGACAGGGACCATGAAGCATTGTGATGACAAGAGTCATGGAGACTTGTGATGACAGGGGGCATGGAGCTTTGTGATTTCACAGGCATGTAGCATTTTAGACAAGGCTCATGGAGCATTGGGATGACAGGGGTCATGGAGCATTGTGATGATAAGGGCATGGAGCATTGTGATGACAATGGCATGGAGCGTTGCGATGACAAAGTCATGGAGCATTGTGATGACAGGGGTTATGGAGCATTGTGATGACAAGGGCGTGGAGCATTGTGATGACAGTGGTCATGGAACATTGTGACGATAAGGGCATCGAGCCGAGCTAGGGACAGTCTAGCGGCCTTGGGACTAAATTCAGTGCCTGAATTAGGCACAGCATAAGGTCTTTAGTTAGCATAAGAGGTAGGACATTAGCTCGGGACAGTGTTAGGGTAAAGGCTTGGAATCGTGTCAGGAAATGACCTAAGGATACTGTGAAGACCTTTGTTACTGAGACTCTCAGGGACTTATTCAGAAGCAGTGTTAGGGCTTCAGGTCGGGACAGCATCAGGGCCTGACTTAGAGAGAGCGACAGGGCCTGAGTGAGGCCTAATGTCAGGCCCTTAGCTGGGGACACTGTCAGGGAATGACTTAGGAGCAGCATCAGTGCCTTTGTTGGATCAGCTTTAGGTTCTTAGTTAAAGACATGACCGGAGCCCTAGTTAGTCACAGCGTCAAGGCCTCAGTTAGGGAAAGCTTCAGGGTCTGAGTTACAGACAGCCTCATGTCTTCACTTAAAGACAGCGACAGGGCTTTCTTAGGGACAGTGTCAGGACCTTGGTTAGAAATGAGTCAGGATATTAGCTCAGGAGAGTGTCAGGATTTTAGTCATTGCTGGCAGCAGGGCCTATATTAAGGACAGATTCCGGGCCTTTGTTAGATTCAGTGTCATGGCCTTAGTTAGGAGTAGTCAGGGCCTTAGTTAGGGAGAGCATTAGGGTTTCAGTTAGCATAAGGTGCAGGAGATTATCTCGGGACAGAGTCAGGTTCCAGGCCAGAGACAGTGAAAGGAAATGACCAAGGGATAACGAGAAGACCTTAGTTATTGAGAGCATTGGGGCCTTAGTTAGCAGCAGCGTGAGCACCTTAATCAGGACCAGTGCCGGGGCTTGATGTATGGACAGCATCAGAGCCTAACTAAGGTACAGCAACAGGGCCTAAGTGAGGCCTATCTTTAGGGCCTGAGTAAGGGGCAGTATCAGGGCATGACTTAGGAGCAGCATAAAGGCCTCTGTAGGATCAGCATTAGGGTCTTGGTTAAAGCTATTATCAGGGCCTCCGTTAGGGATAGCCTCAAGGCCTCACTTAGGGACAGCGTCAGGGCTAATTTTGGGAAAGTTTCAGGACCTTGGTAAGACATGGGTCAGGCTATTAGCTCAGAATAATATCAGGTGTTCAGATATTGACGGCAGCAGGGCCTTAGTTAGAGGCAGTGTCAGCGCCTAAGTTAGGACTAGCATCAGAGCCTTTGTTAGGTACAGTGTCAGTGACTGAGTTAGGTGTAGTGTCAGAGCCTTAGTTAGGGACAGTGTCAGGGCCTGCATTAGGACGAGCCTCCAGGCCTCAGTTAGGGACAGGTTCACGGCCTCGGACCTAAATTCAGGGCCTCATTTAGGGACAGAATCAGGGATTTAGCTAGCATAAGGGGATCTACAGCTGAAAGCAACCTGAGCACCACCACAAGCAGATGCACAAGTGAACCATGCACGCTCCTATGAAGGAATATTCCACAGCAGTTGAGTACATTTTGTTTAAAGTTAGTAACACTATAAAAATTATGTTTTGAAGAAAACTATATTCAGAAGATGAAAGAATCTCGTTCTAAAGAATCTCTTTAGCTCATCTCGACATTAGCTAAAGAGAAGGTTGGGTTAAGGTCTAGGGAGAGTGTCAGGAAATGACCTAGGGATAGTGTCAAGACCTTAGTTACTTAGCACATCAGGACCTAATTTAGGAGCAGTGAGTGTCAGGGCTTCGGGTAGGAACAGCGTCAGAGCCTGACTTAGGGAGTGGGACAGGGCCTGAGTGAGGCCTAGCGTCAGGGCCTTAGCTAGAGACAGTGTCAGGGCATGACTTAGGAGCAGCATAAGAGCCACGGTAGGATCAGCCTCAGGGGCTATGTTACAGATATTATCAGGGCCTCTGTTAGGGACAGCCTCAAGGCCTCACTTAGAGACAGCATCAGGGCTTCCTTAGGGACAGTTTCAGCACCTTGGTAAGAGATGGGTCAAGAAATTAGCTCAGGATAGTGTCAGGACGTTAGATATGGACGGCAGTAGGGCCTTAGTTAGGGACAGTGTCAGGCCCTGAATTAGGACGAACTTCGAGGCCTTAGGTACGGACAGGGTCACAGCCTCGAGAGTAATTTTAGGCCCTTAGTTAAGGACAGCAGCAGGGCTGTAGTTAGCATAAGAGGCACGACATTTGCTAGGGACAGGGTCAGGTTACGCTCTAGGGATAGTGTCAGGAAAGGACCTAAGCATAGTGTCAAAACCTTAGTTACTGAGAGTATCAGATCCTTATTTAGAACCAGTGTCAGGGCTTCAGGTAGGGACAGCATCAGAGCCTGACTTAGGGAGAGCGTTAGGGCCTGAGTGAGGCCTAGCGTCAGGCCCTTAGATGAGGACAATGTCAGGGCATGACTTAGGAACAGCATCAGCTCCTCTGTTGGATCGACTTTAGCGTCTTAGATACAGACATCATCAGGTCCTCAGTCAGTCACAGCGTGAAGGCCTCAGTTAGGGAAAGCTTCAGGGCCTGAGTTAGGGACAGCCTCAGTTCTTAACTTAGGGACAGTGATAGGGCTTTCTTAGGGACAGTGTCAGGACCTTGGTTAGAAATATGTCAGGATATTAACTCAGGCTAGTGTCCAGTTTTTGGTTATTGCTGACAGCAGGGCCTATATTAGGGGGAAATTCTGAGCCTTACTTAGAGACAGTGTCAGGGCCTGAGTTAGGACTAGCATCACAGCCCTTGTAAAGTACAGTGTCAGGGACTGAGTTAGGTGTAGTGTCAGGGCTTTAGTTAGGGACAGTGTCAGCGCCTCAGTTAGGATGATCCTCCAAACTTCAGTTAGGGACAGGTTGACGGCCTCAGGACTAATTTCAGGCTCTTAGTTAGAGACAACGTCAGGGATTTAGTTAGCATAAGAGGTTCGACAATAGCTAAAGACAAGTTTAGGTTAAGATCTAGGGAGAGTGTCAGGAAATGACCTAGGGATAGTGTCAAGACCATAGCTAATTAGAGCATCAGTGCCTAATTTAGGCCCAGTGTCAGGGCTTCAGGTAGGGATAGAATCTTAGCCTGACTTAGGGAGAGCGACAGGGCCTGAGTGATGCCTCGAGTCAGGGCCTTAGCTACGGACAGCGTCAGGGCATGACATAGGATCAGCATAAGGTTCTCTGTAGGGTCAGCATTAGGGTCTTAGTTTAAGACATTATCAGGACCTCTGTGAGGGACAGCCTCAGGGCCTCACTTAGGGACAGTGTCAGGGCTAACTTTGGGAGAGTTTCAGGACCTTGGTAAGACATGGGTCAGGATATTAGCTCAGGATAATGTCAGGACTTTAGATATTGATGGTAGCAGCGCCTACGTTAGGGAAAGTTTCAAGGCGTTAGTTAGGAGTAGCGGGCCTCTGATAGGTCCAGTGGCAGATCCTCAGTTAGCAATAGTGTTAGGGCCATAGTTAGGGACAGTGTCAGGACTGGATGTAGGGCGAGCATCTAGGCCTTAGTTCGGGACAGTTTCATGGTCTTGGGACTAAATTCAGTGCCTGAGGTAGGCACAGCCTAAGGGCTTCAGTTAGCATAAGAGGCAGGACATTAGCTAGTGACCGTGTCAGTTTAACATCTAGGGATAGTGTCAGGAAATGACCTAAGGATAGTGTGAAGACCTTTGTTATGGAGACTCTCAGGGCCTTATTCAGAACCAGTGTTAGGGCTTCAGGTAGGGACAGCATCAGAGCCTGACTTAGGGAGAGCGTTAGGGTCTGCGTGAGGCCTAGCATCAGACACTTAGTGGGGGACACTATCGGGGCATGACTTAGGAGCAGCATCAGGGCCTCTGTTGGATCAGCCTTAGGGTCTTAGTTAAAGACATGATCAGGGTCTGAGTTAGTCACAGCATCAAGGCCTGAGTTAGTTAGGGAAAGCTTCAGGGCCTCACTTAGGGACAGCGTCAGGGTTTACTGTGGGACAGTTTCAGGACCTTGGTAAGACATGGGTCAGGTTATTAGCTCCGGATAATGTCAGGACTTTAGATGTTGATGGCAGCAGCCCTTAGTTAGAGACAGTGTCAGGCCCTGAGTTACGACTAGCATCAGAGCCTTTGTTAGATACAATGTACGGGACTGAATTAGGAGTAGAGTCAGGGCCTTCGTTAGTGACAGTGTCAGGGCCTGACTTAGGGAGAGCGACAGGGCCTGAGTGAGGCTTAGCATCAGGCCCTTAGCTGGGCACACTGTCAGGGCATGACTTTGGAGCAGCATCAGCGTCTTTGCTGGATCAGCATTAAGGTCTTCGTTAGGTACATGATCAGGGCCTGAATTAGTCACAGCTTCAAGGTTTCAGTTAAGGAAAGCTTCAGGGCCTGAGTTAGGGACAGCCTCAGGTCTTCACTTAGGGACAGCGTCAGGGCTTACTTTGGGACAGTTTCAGGACCTTGGAAAGACATAGGTCAGGATATTAGCTCAGGATAATGTCAGGACTTTTGATAGTGATGGCAGCAGGGCCTTAGTTACAGACGGTTTCAGGGCCTGAGTTAGGCCTAGCATCAGAGACTTTGTTAGGTACAGTGTAAGGGACTGAGTTAGCAGTAGTGTCAGGGCCTTGCTTAGGGACTGTGTCAGGGTCTGATTTAGGTGTACTGTCTGAGACCTAGTTAGGGACAGTGCTAGGGCCTGAGTTAGGATTAGTGTCAAGGCCTTATTTAGGACCAATTTCAGGGCCTTAGTTTGGACTAGCATCAGAGCCATTGTTAGGAATCGTATGAGGGCCTGAGTTAGGCATACTATCAGGGCCTTAGTTAGGGACAGTTTTAGGGCCTGAGTTAGGATTAGTGTCAAGGCCTTATTTAGGACCAATTTTAGGGCTTTAGTTTGGACTAGCAACAAAGCCTTTGTTAGGTATCATGCCGGGGCCTCAGTTAGGTGTAGTGTCAGGGCCATTGTTAGGGACAGTATCAGGGCCTGACTTAGGAGAAGTTCAGGGCCTTAGCCAGGGAAAGTGTCAGGGCCTTAGTTAGGGACATTATCAGGGCCTGAATTAGCAGTAGTGTCAAAAGTCCTTAGTGAGGACAGTAAGGAGTCAGTCAGGACTCAGGCCCTGACACTGTTCTGAAATAAGGCCCTGACATCACCTGTAACACAGGTCCTGATCTCATTCCTATCATAGGCGCTGATGTTGGACTTAACTAAGGCCCCGGCACTGGTCCTAACTAAAGCTGTGACACTACTCCTAACTCAGGCCCTGACACTGTCCCTAACAAAGCCTGTGACACTACTCCTAAATCAGGCACTGACACTGTCCCTAACTAGGCCCTGACATACACCTAACTCAGGCCCTGACACTGTCTCTAACTAAGGCCCTGATACTACTCCAAACTCAGCACTGACACTGTCACTAACTAAGGCCCTGACACTATTCATAGCTCACGACCTAACACAACTCCTAAGTCATGCCCTGACAATGTCCCTAACTAAGGCCCTGACACTATTCCTAACTCAGGCGCTGACACAATACTTAAGGAAGGCCCTGACATTACTCCTAACTCAGGCCCTGAAAAGGTCCCTAACTAAGGCCGACACAACTCCTAACTCAGGCACTAACACTGTCCCTAAATAAGGCCCTGAAACTATTCCTAACTGAGGCGCTGATACAATACCTAACGAAGGCACTGATGCTCCTCCTAACTAAGGCCCTGACACTACTCCTATCTCAAGCAATGACACTGTCCCTAACTTAGGCCCCGACTCTACTCCTGACTCAGGCACTGACACTGGCCCTAACTTAGGCCCGGACACTACTCCTAACTAAGCAACTGACACTGTCCCTAACTAAGGCCCGGACACTACTCCTTACTCAGGCACTGACAATGTCACTAACTAAGGCCGTGACACTACTCCCAAAATAGGCACTGAGACTGTCCCTAAATATGCCCTGACAGTACTCCGAACTCAGGCACTGACACTGTCCTTAACTAAGGCCCTGATACTACTTCCACCTCAGGCACTGACACTCTCCCTAAGTAAGCCCTGACATTACTCCCAATTCCGGCATTGACACTTTCGCTAACTAAGGCCCTGAAACTACTAACAACTCAGGCCGTTACACTGTTACTAACTACCGGTCTCAGACTACTCCTAACTCAGGCCCTGGCACTGTCCATAACTTAGGCTCTGGCACTATTCCTAACTCAGACACTGACGCTGTCCCTTAACTAAGGGTCTGACACTCCTCCCAACTCAGACACTGACACTCTCCCTAACAAAGGCCTTGACACTACTCTTAACTAATACCCTGACACTGTCCCTAACAAAGACCCTGACACTATTCCCAACTCAGGCGCTGTCACTCTCCGTAACTAAGACCGTGACACTACTCCCATCTCAGCCACTGACATTGTCCCTAAGGCCCTGACACTACCTCCAACTCAGGCACTGACACTATCCCTAACTAAGGCCCTGACACTACTCCCAAACTAGGCCCTGACATTGTCCCTAACTAAGGCCTTGACGTTACTCTCAACTCAGGCACTAACACTGTCCCTAACTAAGGACTTGACAGTACTCTTAACTCAGGCCCTGGCACAGTCCCGAACAAAAGCCTGCCACTACCCCCAACTCTGGCACTGAGAATGTCCCTAACTACGGCCATCACACTACTCCTAACTCAGGCACTGACGCTGTCCCTAAGTAAGGCCCTGACACTACTCCCAACGCAGGCACTGACGCTGTCCCTAACTAAGGCTCTGACACTACTCCCAACACAGGCATTGACACTGTCCCTAACTAAGGCCCTCACACTACTACTTACTTAGGCACTGACACGCTACCTAACTAAGGCCCTGAGACTACTTCTACCTCAGACCCTGACACTGCCCCTAACGAAGGGCCTGATACTACTCCCAACACAGGCACTGACACTCTCCCTAACTAAGGCCTTGACACTCCTTTTAACTCATGCCCTGATGCTGTCCCCAAAAAAGACCCTGACACTACTCCCATCTCAGCCACTGACACTGTCCCTAATGCCCTGACACTACTTCCAACTCAGGCACTGACACTGTCCCTAACTAGGACCTGACACTACTCCCAACTCAGGCACTGACACTGTCCCTAACTCAGGCCCTGACATATCTCCCAACTCCGGCACTGACACTTTCTCTAACTACGGCCCTGAAACTACTCACAACTCAGGCACTGACCCTGTCCCTAACTAGGCCCTGACACTACTCCCAACTCAGGCACTGACACTGTCCCTAATTAAGGCCCTGACATAACTCCCAACTCTGGCACTGACACTTTCTCTAACTAAGGCCCTGTAACTACTCACAACTCAGGCCCTGACACTGTTCCTAACTACCAGTCTCAGACTACTCCTAACTTAGTCCCTGATACTATTCCTAACACAATCACTGACACTGTCCCTAACTAAGGTCCTGAGATGATTCCTAACTCAGACCCTGACACTGTCCATAACTTACGCCATGTCACTATTCCCAACTCAGGCACTGACGCTGTTCCTAACTAAGGGTCTGACACTACTCCAAACTGAGACACTGACACTCTTCCAAATTAAGGCCTTGACACTACTCTTAACTCAGGCCCTGACACTGTCCATAATAAAGACCCTGAAGAAAATCCCAGCTTAGGCACTGACAATGTCCGTAACTAAGGCCCTGACACTATTCCCATCTCAGCCACTGACACTGTCCCTAACTATGGCCCTGACACTACTCCCAATGCAAGCACTGGCGCTGTCCCTAACTAAGGCACTGGCACTACTCCCAACTCGCCCTGGCTCTGTCCCTAACTAAGGCTCTGACACTAATCCCATTTCAGGCAATGACAGTGTCCCTAACTGAGGCAATGATACTACTCCCAACTCAAGCACTAAGGCTCTGGATCATTGTGATGACAAGCGCCATGGAGCATTGTGATGACAAGGGCCATGGAGAATTGTGATGACGGGTCCTGGAGCACTGTGGTGACAAGGGCCATGGAGCATTTTGATGACAGGGGTCATGGGGCATTGTGATGAAAGTGGTCATGGAGCATTGTGATTAAAGTGGTCATGGAACATTGTGATAAAAGTGGTCATGTAGCATTGTGATGAAAAGTGCTATGGAGCATTGGGATGACAGGGGTCATGGAGCATTGTGATGACAAATGCGTGGAGATTTGTGATGACGAGGACCATGGGGCATTGAGATTATAAGGATGATGCAGCATTGTGATGACAGGGGCCATGGAGCATTTTAATGACAAGGGACATGGAGCATTGTGATGACAGAGGTCATGGAGCATTGTGGTGACCAGCGGCATGGAGCACTGTGAAGAAAAGGGTACTGTAACATTGTGATGAAAGGGTCAAGGAGCATTTTGATTACAAGGATCATGGAGCATTGTGATGACAAGGGCCATGGAGCATTGTGATGACAGGGCTCATGTGGCATTATGATGACAGTGGTCATGGAGCAATGTGATGAACGTTGTCATGGAGCACTGTGATTACAGGGGCCATGGAGAATTGTGATGACAAAGGCCAGGGAACATTGTGATGACAGGGGTCATGGAGCATTGTGCTGAAAACGGACCTGGAGCATTGTGATGAAAGGGGTCATGGCTCACTGTGATGACAGGGGGCCTGGAACATTGTGATGACAGGGGTCACGGGGCATTGTGATGACAAGGGCCATGGAACATTTTGATGATAGTGGTCATATGGCATTTTGAATGACAGGGGCCATGAAGCATTGTGATGACAAGAGTCATGGAGACTTGTGATGACAGGGGGCATGGAGCTTTGTGATTCACAGGCATGTAGCATTTTAGACAAGGCTCATGGAGCATTGGGATGACAGGGGTCATGGAGCATTGTGATGATAAGGGCATGGAGCATTGTGATGACAATGGCATGGAGCATTGCGATGACAAAGTCATGGAGCATTGTGATGACAGGGGTTATGGAGCATTGTGATGACAAGGGCGTGGAGCATTGTGATGACAGTGGTCATGGAACATTGTGACGATAAGGGCATCGAGCCGAGCTAGGGACAGTCTAGCGGCCTTGGGACTAAATTCAGTGCCTGAATTAGGCACAGCATAAGGTCTTTAGTTAGCATAAGAGGTAGGACATTAGCTCGGGACAGGGTTAGGGTAAAGGCTTGGAATCGTGTCAGGAAATGACCTAAGGATAGTGTGAAGACCTTTGTTACTGAGACTCTCAGGGACTTATTCAGAAGCAGTGTTAGGGCTTCAGGTCGGGACAGCATCAGGGCCTGACTTAGGGAGAGCGACAGGGCCTGAGTGAGGCCTAATGTCAGGCCCTTAGCTGGGGACACTGTCAGGGAATGACTTAGGAGCAGCATCAGTGCCTTTGTTGGATCAGCTTTAGGTGCTTAGTTAAAGACATGACCGGAGCCCTAGTTAGTCACAGCGTCAAGGCCTCAGTTAGGGAAAGCTTCAGGGTCTGAGTTACAGACAGCCTCATGTCTTCACTTAAAGACAGCGACAGGGCTTTCTTAGGGACAGTGTCAGGACCTTGGTTAGAAATGAGTCAGGATATTAGCTCAGGAGAGTGTCAGGATTTTAGTCATTGCTGGCAGCAGGGCCTATATTAAGGACAGATTCCGGGCCTTTGTTAGATTCAGTGTCATGGCCTTAGTTAGGAGTAGTCAGGGCCTTAGTTAGGGAGAGCATTAGGGTTTCAGTTAGCATAAGGTGCAGGAGATTATCTCGGGACAGAGTCAGGTTCCAGGCCAGAGACAGTGAAAGGAAATGACCAAGGGATAACGAGAAGACCTTAGTTATTGAGAGCATTGGGGCCTTAGTTAGCAGCAGCGTGAGCACCTTAATCAGGACCAGTGCCAGGGCTTGATGTATGGACAGCATCAGAGCCTAACTAAGGTACAGCAACAGGGCCTAAGTGAGGCCTATCTTTAGGGCCTGAGTAAGGGGCAGTATCAGGGCATGACTTAGGAGCAGCATAAAGGCCTCTGTAGGATCAGCATTAGGGTCTTGGTTAAAGCTATTATCAGGGCCTCCGTTAGGGATAGCCTCAAGGCCTCACTTAGGGACAGCGTCAGGGCTAATTT
Organism: Balaenoptera physalus; assembly: GCF_965194825.1. Lineage (NCBI taxonomy): Eukaryota > Metazoa > Chordata > Mammalia > Artiodactyla > Balaenopteridae > Balaenoptera > Balaenoptera physalus. The sequence goes on from NW_028124533.1 coordinate 20,590, forward strand.
TGGGAAAGTTTCAGGACCTTGGTAAGACATGGGTCAGGCTATTAGCTCAGAATAATATCAGGTGTTCAGATATTGACGGCAGCAGGGCCTTAGTTAGAGGCAGTGTCAGCGCCTAAGTTAGGACTAGCATCAGAGCCTTTGTTAGGTACAGTGTCAGTGACTGAGTTAGGTGTAGTGTCAGAGCCTTAGTTAGGGACAGTGTCAGGGCCTGCATTAGGACGAGCCTCCAGGCCTCAGTTAGGGACAGGTTCACGGCCTCGGACCTAAATTCAGGGCCTCATTTAGGGACAGAATCAGGGATTTAGCTAGCATAAGGGGATCTACAGCTGAAAGCAACCTGAGCACCACCACAAGCAGATGCACAAGTGAACCATGCACGCTCCTATGAAGGAATATTCCACAGCAGTTGAGTACATTTTGTTTAAAGTTAGTAACACTATAAAAATTATGTTTTGAAGAAAACTATATTCAGAAGATGAAAGAATCTCGTTCTAAAGAATCTCTTTAGCTCATCTCGACATTAGCTAAAGAGAAGGTTGGGTTAAGGTCTAGGGAGAGTGTCAGGAAATGACCTAGGGATAGTGTCAAGACCTTAGTTACTTAGCACATCAGGACCTAATTTAGGAGCAGTGAGTGTCAGGGCTTCGGGTAGGAACAGCGTCAGAGCCTGACTTAGGGAGTGGGACAGGGCCTGAGTGAGGCCTAGCGTCAGGGCCTTAGCTAGAGACAGTGTCAGGGCATGACTTAGGAGCAGCATAAGAGCCACGGTAGGATCAGCCTCAGGGGCTATGTTACAGATATTATCAGGGCCTCTGTTAGGGACAGCCTCAAGGCCTCACTTAGAGACAGCATCAGGGCTTCCTTAGGGACAGTTTCAGCACCTTGGTAAGAGATGGGTCAAGAAATTAGCTCAGGATAGTGTCAGGACGTTAGATATGGACGGCAGTAGGGCCTTAGTTAGGGACAGTGTCAGGCCCTGAATTAGGACGAACTTCGAGGCCTTAGGTACGGACAGGGTCACAGCCTCGAGAGTAATTTTAGGCCCTTAGTTAAGGACAGCAGCAGGGCTGTAGTTAGCATAAGAGGCACGACATTTGCTAGGGACAGGGTCAGGTTACGCTCTAGGGATAGTGTCAGGAAAGGACCTAAGCATAGTGTCAAAACCTTAGTTACTGAGAGTATCAGATCCTTATTTAGAACCAGTGTCAGGGCTTCAGGTAGGGACAGCATCAGAGCCTGACTTAGGGAGAGCGTTAGGGCCTGAGTGAGGCCTAGCGTCAGGCCCTTAGATGAGGACAATGTCAGGGCATGACTTAGGAACAGCATCAGCTCCTCTGTTGGATCGACTTTAGCGTCTTAGATACAGACATCATCAGGTCCTCAGTCAGTCACAGCGTGAAGGCCTCAGTTAGGGAAAGCTTCAGGGCCTGAGTTAGGGACAGCCTCAGTTCTTAACTTAGGGACAGTGATAGGGCTTTCTTAGGGACAGTGTCAGGACCTTGGTTAGAAATATGTCAGGATATTAACTCAGGCTAGTGTCCAGTTTTTGGTTATTGCTGACAGCAGGGCCTATATTAGGGGCAAATTCTGAGCCTTACTTAGAGACAGTGTCAGGGCCTGAGTTAGGACTAGCATCACAGCCCTTGTAAAGTACAGTGTCAGGGACTGAGTTAGGTGTAGTGTCAGGGCTTTAGTTAGGGACAGTGTCAGCGCCTCAGTTAGGATGATCCTCCAAACTTCAGTTAGGGACAGGTTGACGGCCTCAGGACTAATTTCAGGCTCTTAGTTAGAGACAACGTCAGGGATTTAGTTAGCATAAGAGGTTCGACAATAGCTAAAGACAAGTTTAGGTTAAGATCTAGGGAGAGTGTCAGGAAATGACCTAGGGATAGTGTCAAGACCATAGCTAATTAGAGCATCAGTGCCTAATTTAGGCCCAGTGTCAGGGCTTCAGGTAGGGATAGAATCTTAGCCTGACTTAGGGAGAGCGACAGGGCCTGAGTGATGCCTCGAGTCAGGGCCTTAGCTACGGACAGCGTCAGGGCATGACATAGGATCAGCATAAGGTTCTCTGTAGGGTCAGCATTAGGGTCTTAGTTTAAGACATTATCAGGACCTCTGTGAGGGACAGCCTCAGGGCCTCACTTAGGGACAGTGTCAGGGCTAACTTTGGGAGAGTTTCAGGACCTTGGTAAGACATGGGTCAGGATATTAGCTCAGGATAATGTCAGGACTTTAGATATTGATGGTAGCAGCGCCTACGTTAGGGAAAGTTTCAAGGCGTTAGTTAGGAGTAGCGGGCCTCTGATAGGTCCAGTGGCAGATCCTCAGTTAGCAATAGTGTTAGGGCCATAGTTAGGGACAGTGTCAGGACTGGATGTAGGGCGAGCATCTAGGCCTTAGTTCGGGACAGTTTCATGGTCTTGGGACTAAATTCAGTGCCTGAGGTAGGCACAGCCTAAGGGCTTCAGTTAGCATAAGAGGCAGGACATTAGCTAGTGACCGTGTCAGTTTAACATCTAGGGATAGTGTCAGGAAATGACCTAAGGATAGTGTGAAGACCTTTGTTATGGAGACTCTCAGGGCCTTATTCAGAACCAGTGTTAGGGCTTCAGGTAGGGACAGCATCAGAGCCTGACTTAGGGAGAGCGTTAGGGTCTGCGTGAGGCCTAGCATCAGACACTTAGTGGGGGACACTATCGGGGCATGACTTAGGAGCAGCATCAGGGCCTCTGTTGGATCAGCCTTAGGGTCTTAGTTAAAGACATGATCAGGGTCTGAGTTAGTCACAGCATCAAGGCCTGAGTTAGTTAGGGAAAGCTTCAGGGCCTCACTTAGGGACAGCGTCAGGGTTTACTGTGGGACAGTTTCAGGACCTTGGTAAGACATGGGTCAGGTTATTAGCTCCGGATAATGTCAGGACTTTAGATGTTGATGGCAGCAGCCCTTAGTTAGAGACAGTGTCAGGCCCTGAGTTACGACTAGCATCAGAGCCTTTGTTAGATACAATGTACGGGACTGAATTAGGAGTAGAGTCAGGGCCTTCGTTAGTGACAGTGTCAGGGCCTGACTTAGGGAGAGCGACAGGGCCTGAGTGAGGCTTAGCATCAGGCCCTTAGCTGGGCACACTGTCAGGGCATGACTTTGGAGCAGCATCAGCGTCTTTGCTGGATCAGCATTAAGGTCTTCGTTAGGTACATGATCAGGGCCTGAATTAGTCACAGCTTCAAGGTTTCAGTTAAGGAAAGCTTCAGGGCCTGAGTTAGGGACAGCCTCAGGTCTTCACTTAGGGACAGCGTCAGGGCTTACTTTGGGACAGTTTCAGGACCTTGGAAAGACATAGGTCAGGATATTAGCTCAGGATAATGTCAGGACTTTTGATAGTGATGGCAGCAGGGCCTTAGTTACAGACGGTTTCAGGGCCTGAGTTAGGCCTAGCATCAGAGACTTTGTTAGGTACAGTGTAAGGGACTGAGTTAGCAGTAGTGTCAGGGCCTTGCTTAGGGACTGTGTCAGGGTCTGATTTAGGTGTACTGTCTGAGACCTAGTTAGGGACAGTGCTAGGGCCTGAGTTAGGATTAGTGTCAAGGCCTGATTTAGGACCAATTTCAGGGCCTTAGTTTGGACTAGCATCAGAGCCATTGTTAGGAATCGTATGAGGGCCTGAGTTAGGCATACTATCAGGGCCTTAGTTAGGGACAGTTTTAGGGCCTGAGTTAGGATTAGTGTCAAGGCCTTATTTAGGACCAATTTTAGGGCTTTAGTTTGGACTAGCAACAAAGCCTTTGTTAGGTATCATGCCGGGGCCTCAGTTAGGTGTAGTGTCAGGGCCATTGTTAGGGACAGTATCAGGGCCTGACTTAGGAGAAGTTCAGGGCCTTAGCCAGGGAAAGTGTCAGGGCCTTAGTTAGGGACATTATCAGGGCCTGAATTAGCAGTAGTGTCAAAAGTCCTTAGTGAGGACAGTAAGGAGTCAGTCAGGACTCAGGCCCTGACACTGTTCTGAAATAAGGCCCTGACATCACCTGTAACACAGGTCCTGATCTCATTCCTATCATAGGCGCTGATGTTGGACTTAACTAAGGCCCCGGCACTGGTCCTAACTAAAGCTGTGACACTACTCCTAACTCAGGCCCTGACACTGTCCCTAACAAAGCCTGTGACACTACTCCTAAGTCAGGCACTGACACTGTCCCTAACTAGGCCCTGACATACACCTAACTCAGGCCCTGACACTGTCTCTAACTAAGGCCCTGATACTACTCCAAACTCAGCACTGACACTGTCACTAACTAAGGCCCTGACACTATTCATAGCTCACGCCCTAACACAACTCCTAAGTCATGCCCTGACAATGTCCCTAACTAAGGCCCTGACACTATTCCTAACTCAGGCGCTGACACAATACTTAAGGAAGGCCCTGACATTACTCCTAACTCAGGCCCTGAAAAGGTCCCTAACTAAGGCCGACACAACTCCTAACTCAGGCACTAACACTGTCCCTAAATAAGGCCCTGAAACTATTCCTAACTGAGGCGCTGATACAATACCTAACGAAGGCACTGATGCTCCTCCTAACTAAGGCCCTGACACTACTCCTATCTCAAGCAATGACACTGTCCCTAACTTAGGCCCCGACTCTACTCCTGACTCAGGCACTGACACTGGCCCTAACTTAGGCCCGGACACTACTCCTAACTAAGCAACTGACACTGTCCCTAACTAAGGCCCGGACACTACTCCTTACTCAGGCACTGACAATGTCACTAACTAAGGCCGTGACACTACTCCCAAAATAGGCACTGAGACTGTCCCTAAATATGCCCTGACAGTACTCCGAACTCAGGCACTGACACTGTCCTTAACTAAGGCCCTGATACTACTTCCACCTCAGGCACTGACACTCTCCCGAAGTAAGCCCTGACATTACTCCCAATTCCGGCATTGACACTTTCGCTAACTAAGGCCCTGAAACTACTAACAACTCAGGCCGTTACACTGTTACTAACTACCGGTCTCAGACTACTCCTAACTCAGGCCCTGGCACTGTCCATAACTTAGGCTCTGGCACTATTCCTAACTCAGACACTGACGCTGTCCCTTAACTAAGGGTCTGACACTCCTCCCAACTCAGACACTGACACTCTCCCTAACAAAGGCCTTGACACTACTCTTAACTAATACCCTGACACTGTCCCTAACAAAGACCCTGACACTATTCCCAACTCAGGCGCTGTCACTCTCCGTAACTAAGACCGTGACACTACTCCCATCTCAGCCACTGACATTGTCCCTAAGGCCCTGACACTACCTCCAACTCAGGCACTGACACTATCCCTAACTAAGGCCCTGACACTTCTCCCAAACTAGGCCCTGACATTGTCCCTAACTAAGGCCTTGACGTTACTCTCAACTCAGGCACTAACACTGTCCCTAACTAAGGACTTGACAGTACTCTTAACTCAGGCCCTGGCACAGTCCCGAACAAAAGCCTGCCACTACCCCCAACTCTGGCACTGAGAATGTCCCTAACTACGGCCATCACACTACTCCTAACTCAGGCACTGACGCTGTCCCTAAGTAAGGCCCTGACACTACTCCCAACGCAGGCACTGACGCTGTCCCTAACTAAGGCTCTGACACTACTCCCAACACAGGCATTGACACTGTCCCTAACTAAGGCCCTCACACTACTACTTACTTAGACACTGACACGCTACCTAACTAAGGCCCTGAGACTACTTCTACCTCAGACCCTGACACTGCCCCTAACGAAGGGCCTGATACTACTCCCAACACAGGCACTGACACTCTCCCTAACTAAGGCCTTGACACTCCTTTTAACTCATGCCCTGATGCTGTCCCCAAAAAAGACCCTGACACTACTCCCATCTCAGCCACTGACACTGTCCCTAATGCCCTGACACTACTTCCAACTCAGGCACTGACACTGTCCCTAACTAGGACCTGACACTACTCCCAACTCAGGCACTGACACTGTCCCTAACTCAGGCCCTGACATATCTCCCAACTCCGGCACTGACACTTTCTCTAACTACGGCCCTGAAACTACTCACAACTCAGGCACTGACCCTTTCCCTAACTAGGCCCTGACACTACTCCCAACTCAGGCACTGACACTGTCCCTAATTAAGGCCCTGACATATCTCCCAACTCTGGCACTGACACTTTCTCTAACTAAGGCCCTGTAACTACTCACAACTCAGGCCCTGACACTGTTCCTAACTACCAGTCTCAGACTACTCCTAACTTAGTCCCTGATACTATTCCTAACACAATCACTGACACTGTCCCTAACTAAGGTCCTGAGACGATTCCTAACTCAGACCCTGACACTGTCCATAACTTACGCCATGTCACTATTCCCAACTCAGGCACTGACGCTGTTCCTAACTAAGGGTCTGACACTACTCCAAACTGAGACACTGACACTCTTCCAAATTAAGGCCTTGACACTACTCTTAACTCAGGCCCTGACACTGTCCATAATAAAGACCCTGAAGAAAATCCCAGCTTAGGCACTGACAATGTCCGTAACTAAGGCCCTGACACTATTCCCATCTCAGCCACTGACACTGTCCCTAACTATGGCCCTGACACTACTCCCAATGCAAGCACTGGCGCTGTCCCTAACTAAGGCACTGGCACTACTCCCAACTCGCCCTGGCTCTGTCCCTAACTAAGGCTCTGACACTAATCCCATTTCAGGCAATGACAGTGTCCCTAACTGAGGCAATGATACTACTCCCAACTCAAGCACTAAGGCTCTGGATCATTGTGATGACAAGCGCCATGGAGCATTGTGATGACAAGGGCCATGGAGAATTGTGATGACGGGTCCTGGAGCACTGTGGTGACAAGGGCCATGGAGCATTTTGATGACAGGGGTCATGGGGCATTGTGATGAAAGTGGTCATGGAGCATTGTGATTAAAGTGGTCATGGAACATTGTGATAAAAGTGGTCATGTAGCATTGTGATGAAAAGTGCTATGGAGCATTGGGATGACAGGGGTCATGGAGCATTGTGATGACAAATGCGTGGAGATTTGTGATGACGAGGACCATGGGGCATTGAGATTATAAGGATGATGCAGCATTGTGATGACAGGGGCCATGGAGCATTTTAATGACAAGGGACATGGAGCATTGTGATGACAGAGGTCATGGAGCATTGTGGTGACCAGCGGCATGGAGCACTGTGAAGAAAGGGGTACTGTAACATTGTGATGAAAGGGTCAAGGAGCATTTTGATTACAAGGATCATGGAGCATTGTGATGACAAGGGCCATGGAGCATTGTGATGACAGGGCTCATGTGGCATTATGATGACAGTGGTCATGGAGCAATGTGATGAACGTTGTCATGGAGCACTGTGATTACAGGGGCCATGGAGAATTGTGATGACAAAGGCCAGGGAACATTGTGATGACAGGGGTCATGGAGCATTGTGCTGAAAACGGACCTGGAGCATTGTGATGAAAGGGGTCATGGCTCACTGTGATGACAGGGGGCCTGGAACATTGTGATGACAGGGGTCACGGGGCATTGTGATGACAAGGGCCATGGAACATTTTGATGATAGTGGTCATATGGCATTTTGAATGACAGGGGCCATGAAGCATTGTGATGACAAGAGTCATGGAGACTTGTGATGACAGGGGGCATGGAGCTTTGTGATTTCACAGGCATGTAGCATTTTAGACAAGGCTCATGGAGCATTGGGATGACAGGGGTCATGGAGCATTGTGATGATAAGGGCATGGAGCATTGTGATGACAATGGCATGGAGCATTGCGATGACAAAGTCATGGAGCATTGTGATGACAGGGGTTATGGAGCATTGTGATGACAAGGGCGTGGAGCATTGTGATGACAGTGGTCATGGAACATTGTGACGATAAGGGCATCGAGCCGAGCTAGGGACAGTCTAGCGGCCTTGGGACTAAATTCAGTGCCTGAATTAGGCACAGCATAAGGTCTTTAGTTAGCATAAGAGGTAGGACATTAGCTCGGGACAGGGTTAGGGTAAAGGCTTGGAATCGTGTCAGGAAATGACCTAAGGATAGTGTGAAGACCTTTGTTACTGAGACTCTCAGGGACTTATTCAGAAGCAGTGTTAGGGCTTCAGGTCGGGACAGCATCAGGGCCTGACTTAGGGAGAGCGACAGGGCCTGAGTGAGGCCTAATGTCAGGCCCTTAGCTGGGGACACTGTCAGGGAATGACTTAGGAGCAGCATCAGTGCCTTTGTTGGATCAGCTTTAGGTTCTTAGTTAAAGACATGACCGGAGCCCTAGTTAGTCACAGCGTCAAGGCCTCAGTTAGGGAAAGCTTCAGGGTCTGAGTTACAGACAGCCTCATGTCTTCACTTAAAGACAGCGACAGGGCTTTCTTAGGGACAGTGTCAGGACCTTGGTTAGAAATGAGTCAGGATATTAGCTCAGGAGAGTGTCAGGATTTTAGTCATTGCTGGCAGCAGGGCCTATATTAAGGACAGATTCCGGGCCTTTGTTAGATTCAGTGTCATGGCCTTAGTTAGGAGTAGTCAGGGCCTTAGTTAGGGAGAGCATTAGGGTTTCAGTTAGCATAAGGTGCAGGAGATTATCTCGGGACAGAGTCAGGTTCCAGGCCAGAGACAGTGAAAGGAAATGACCAAGGGATAACGAGAAGACCTTAGTTATTGAGAGCATTGGGGCCTTAGTTAGCAGCAGCGTGAGCACCTTAATCAGGACCAGTGCCAGGGCTTGATGTATGGACAGCATCAGAGCCTAACTAAGGTACAGCAACAGGGCCTAAGTGAGGCCTATCTTTAGGGCCTGAGTAAGGGGCAGTATCAGGGCATGACTTAGGAGCAGCATAAAGGCCTCTGTAGGATCAGCATTAGGGTCTTGGTTAAAGCTATTATCAGGGCCTCCGTTAGGGATAGCCTCAAGGCCTCACTTAGGGACAGCGTCAGGGCTTACTTTGGGAAAGTTTCAGGACCTTGGTAAGACATGGGTCAGGCTATTAGCTCAGGATAATATCAGGTGTTCAGATATTGACGGCAGCAGGGCCTTAGTTAGAGGCAGTGTCAGCGCCTAAGTTAGGACTAGCATCAGAGCCTTTGTTAGGTACAGTGTCAGTGACTGAGTTAGGTGTAGTGTCAGAGCCTTAGTTAGGGACAGTGTCAGGGCCTGCATTAGGACGAGCCTCCAGGCCTCAGTTAGGGACAGGTTCACGGCCTCGGACCTAAATTCAGGGCCTCATTTAGGGACAGAATCAGGGATTTAGCTAGCATAAGGGGATCTACAGCTGAAAGCAACCTGAGCACCACCACAAGCAGATGCACAAGTGAACCATGCACGCTCCTATGAAGGAATATTCCACAGCAGTTGAGTACATTTTGTTTAAAGTTAGTAACACTATAAAAATTATGTTTTGAAGAAAACTATATTCAGAAGATGAAAGAATCTCGTTCTAAAGAATCTCTTTAGCTCATCTCGACATTAGCTAAAGAGAAGGTTGGGTTAAGGTCTAGGGAGAGTGTCAGGAAATGACCTAGGGATAGTGTCAAGACCTTAGTTACTTAGCACATCAGGACCTAATTTAGGAGCAGTGAGTGTCAGGGCTTCGGGTAGGAACAGCGTCAGAGCCTGACTTAGGGAGTGGGACAGGGCCTGAGTGAGGCCTAGCGTCAGGGCCTTAGCTAGAGACAGTGTCAGGGCATGACTTAGGAGCAGCATAAGAGCCACGGTAGGATCAGCCTCAGGGGCTATGTTACAGATATTATCAGGGCCTCTGTTAGGGACAGCCTCAAGGCCTCACTTAGAGACAGCATCAGGGCTTCCTTAGGGACAGTTTCAGCACCTTGGTAAGAGATGGGTCAAGAAATTAGCTCAGGATAGTGTCAGGACGTTAGATATGGACGGCAGTAGGGCCTTAGTTAGGGACAGTGTCAGGCCCTGAATTAGGACGAACTTCGAGGCCTTAGGTACGGACAGGGTCACAGCCTCGAGAGTAATTTTAGGCCCTTAGTTAAGGACAGCAGCAGGGCTGTAGTTAGCATAAGAGGCACGACATTTGCTAGGGACAGGGTCAGGTTACGCTCTAGGGATAGTGTCAGGAAAGGACCTAAGCATAGTGTCAAAACCTTAGTTACTGAGAGTATCAGATCCTTATTTAGAACCAGTGTCAGGGCTTCAGGTAGGGACAGCATCAGAGCCTGACTTAGGGAGAGCGTTAGGGCCTGAGTGAGGCCTAGCGTCAGGCCCTTAGATGAGGACAATGTCAGGGCATGACTTAGGAACAGCATCAGCTCCTCTGTTGGATCGACTTTAGCGTCTTAGATACAGACATCATCAGGTCCTCAGTCAGTCACAGCGTGAAGGCCTCAGTTAGGGAAAGCTTCAGGGCCTGAGTTAGGGACAGCCTCAGTTCTTAACTTAGGGACAGTGATAGGGCTTTCTTAGGGACAGTGTCAGGACCTTGGTTAGAAATATGTCAGGATATTAACTCAGGCTAGTGTCCAGTTTTTGGTTATTGCTGACAGCAGGGCCTATATTAGGGGGAAATTCTGAGCCTTACTTAGAGACAGTGTCAGGGCCTGAGTTAGGACTAGCATCACAGCCCTTGTAAAGTACAGTGTCAGGGACTGAGTTAGGTGTAGTGTCAGGGCTTTAGTTAGGGACAGTGTCAGCGCCTCAGTTAGGATGATCCTCCAAACTTCAGTTAGGGACAGGTTGACGGCCTCAGGACTAATTTCAGGCTCTTAGTTAGAGACAACGTCAGGGATTTAGTTAGCATAAGAGGTTCGACAATAGCTAAAGACAAGTTTAGGTTAAGATCTAGGGAGAGTGTCAGGAAATGACCTAGGGATAGTGTCAAGACCATAGCTAATTAGAGCATCAGTGCCTAATTTAGGCCCAGTGTCAGGGCTTCAGGTAGGGATAGAATCTTAGCCTGACTTAGGGAGAGCGACAGGGCCTGAGTGATGCCTCGAGTCAGGGCCTTAGCTACGGACAGCGTCAGGGCATGACATAGGATCAGCATAAGGTTCTCTGTAGGGTCAGCATTAGGGTCTTAGTTTAAGACATTATCAGGACCTCTGTGAGGGACAGCCTCAGGGCCTCACTTAGGGACAGTGTCAGGGCTAACTTTGGGAGAGTTTCAGGACCTTGGTAAGACATGGGTCAGGATATTAGCTCAGGATAATGTCAGGACTTTAGATATTGATGGTAGCAGCGCCTACGTTAGGGAAAGTTTCAAGGCGTTAGTTAGGAGTAGCGGGCCTCTGATAGGTCCAGTGGCAGATCCTCAGTTAGCAATAGTGTTAGGGCCATAGTTAGGGACAGTGTCAGGACTGGATGTAGGGCGAGCATCTAGGCCTTAGTTCGGGACAGTTTCATGGTCTTGGGACTAAATTCAGTGCCTGAGGTAGGCACAGCCTAAGGGCTTCAGTTAGCATAAGAGGCAGGACATTAGCTAGTGACCGTGTCAGTTTAACATCTAGGGATAGTGTCAGGAAATGACCTAAGGATAGTGTGAAGACCTTTGTTATGGAGACTCTCAGGGCCTTATTCAGAACCAGTGTTAGGGCTTCAGGTAGGGACAGCATCAGAGCCTGACTTAGGGAGAGCGTTAGGGTCTGCGTGAGGCCTAGCATCAGACACTTAGTGGGGGACACTATCGGGGCATGACTTAGGAGCAGCATCAGGGCCTCTGTTGGATCAGCCTTAGGGTCTTAGTTAAAGACATGATCAGGGTCTGAGTTAGTCACAGCATCAAGGCCTGAGTTAGTTAGGGAAAGCTTCAGGGCCTCACTTAGGGACAGCGTCAGGGTTTACTGTGGGACAGTTTCAGGACCTTGGTAAGACATGGGTCAGGTTATTAGCTCCGGATAATGTCAGGACTTTAGATGTTGATGGCAGCAGCCCTTAGTTAGAGACAGTGTCAGGCCCTGAGTTACGACTAGCATCAGAGCCTTTGTTAGATACAATGTACGGGACTGAATTAGGAGTAGAGTCAGGGCCTTCGTTAGTGACAGTGTCAGGGCCTGACTTAGGGAGAGCGACAGGGCCTGAGTGAGGCTTAGCATCAGGCCCTTAGCTGGGCACACTGTCAGGGCATGACTTTGGAGCAGCATCAGCGTCTTTGCTGGATCAGCATTAAGGTCTTCGTTAGGTACATGATCAGGGCCTGAATTAGTCACAGCTTCAAGGTTTCAGTTAAGGAAAGCTTCAGGGCCTGAGTTAGGGACAGCCTCAGGTCTTCACTTAGGGACAGCGTCAGGGCTTACTTTGGGACAGTTTCAGGACCTTGGAAAGACATAGGTCAGGATATTAGCTCAGGATAATGTCAGGACTTTTGATAGTGATGGCAGCAGGGCCTTAGTTACAGACGGTTTCAGGGCCTGAGTTAGGCCTAGCATCAGAGACTTTGTTAGGTACAGTGTAAGGGACTGAGTTAGCAGTAGTGTCAGGGCCTTGCTTAGGGACTGTGTCAGGGTCTGATTTAGGTGTACTGTCTGAGACCTAGTTAGGGACAGTGCTAGGGCCTGAGTTAGGATTAGTGTCAAGGCCTTATTTAGGACCAATTTCAGGGCCTTAGTTTGGACTAGCATCAGAGCCATTGTTAGGAATCGTATGAGGGCCTGAGTTAGGCATACTATCAGGGCCTTAGTTAGGGACAGTTTTAGGGCCTGAGTTAGGATTAGTGTCAAGGCCTTATTTAGGACCAATTTTAGGGCTTTAGTTTGGACTAGCAACAAAGCCTTTGTTAGGTATCATGCCGGGGCCTCAGTTAGGTGTAGTGTCAGGGCCATTGTTAGGGACAGTATCAGGGCCTGACTTAGGAGAAGTTCAGGGCCTTAGCCAGGGAAAGTGTCAGGGCCTTAGTTAGGGACATTATCAGGGCCTGAATTAGCAGTAGTGTCAAAAGTCCTTAGTGAGGACAGTAAGGAGTCAGTCAGGACTCAGGCCCTGACACTGTTCTGAAATAAGGCCCTGACATCACCTGTAACACAGGTCCTGATCTCATTCCTATCATAGGCGCTGATGTTGGACTTAACTAAGGCCCCGGCACTGGTCCTAACTAAAGCTGTGACACTACTCCTAACTCAGGCCCTGACACTGTCCCTAACAAAGCCTGTGACACTACTCCTAAATCAGGCACTGACACTGTCCCTAACTAGGCCCTGACATACACCTAACTCAGGCCCTGACACTGTCTCTAACTAAGGCCCTGATACTACTCCAAACTCAGCACTGACACTGTCACTAACTAAGGCCCTGACACTATTCATAGCTCACGACCTAACACAACTCCTAAGTCATGCCCTGACAATGTCCCTAACTAAGGCCCTGACACTATTCCTAACTCAGGCGCTGACACAATACTTAAGGAAGGCCCTGACATTACTCCTAACTCAGGCCCTGAAAAGGTCCCTAACTAAGGCCGACACAACTCCTAACTCAGGCACTAACACTGTCCCTAAATAAGGCCCTGAAACTATTCCTAACTGAGGCGCTGATACAATACCTAACGAAGGCACTGATGCTCCTCCTAACTAAGGCCCTGACACTACTCCTATCTCAAGCAATGACACTGTCCCTAACTTAGGCCCCGACTCTACTCCTGACTCAGGCACTGACACTGGCCCTAACTTAGGCCCGGACACTACTCCTAACTAAGCAACTGACACTGTCCCTAACTAAGGCCCGGACACTACTCCTTACTCAGGCACTGACAATGTCACTAACTAAGGCCGTGACACTACTCCCAAAATAGGCACTGAGACTGTCCCTAAATATGCCCTGACAGTACTCCGAACTCAGGCACTGACACTGTCCTTAACTAAGGCCCTGATACTACTTCCACCTCAGGCACTGACACTCTCCCTAAGTAAGCCCTGACATTACTCCCAATTCCGGCATTGACACTTTCGCTAACTAAGGCCCTGAAACTACTAACAACTCAGGCCCTTACACTCTTACTAACTACCGGTCTCAGACTACTCCTAACTCAGGCCCTGGCACTCTCCATAACTTAGGCTCTGGCACTATTCCTAACTCAGACACTGACGCTGTCCCTTAACTAAGGGTCTGACACTCCTCCCAACTCAGACACTGACACTCTCCCTAACAAAGGCCTTGACACTACTCTTAACTAATACCCTGACACTGTCCCTAACAAAGACCCTGACACTATTCCCAACTCAGGCGCTGTCACTCTCCGTAACTAAGACCGTGACACTACTCCCATCTCAGCCACTGACATTGTCCCTAAGGCCCTGACACTACCTCCAACTCAGGCACTGACACTATCCCTAACTAAGGCCCTGACACTACTCCCAAACTAGGCCCTGACATTGTCCCTAACTAAGGCCTTGACGTTACTCTCAACTCAGGCACTAACACTGTCCCTAACTAAGGACTTGACAGTACTCTTAACTCAGGCCCTGGCACAGTCCCGAACAAAAGCCTGCCACTACCCCCAACTCTGGCACTGAGAATGTCCCTAACTACGGCCATCACACTACTCCTAACTCAGGCACTGACGCTGTCCCTAAGTAAGGCCCTGACACTACTCCCAACACAGGCATTGACACTGTCCCTAACTAAGGCCCTCACACTACTACTTACTTAGGCACTGACACGCTACCTAACTAAGGCCCTGAGACTACTTCTACCTCAGACCCTGACACTGCCCCTAACGAAGGGCCTGATACTACTCCCAACACAGGCACTGACACTCTCCCTAACTAAGGCCTTGACACTACTTTTAACTCATGCCCTGATGCTGTCCCCAAAAAAGACCCTGACACTACTCCCATCTCAGCCACTGACACTGTCCCTAATGCCCTGACACTACTTCCAACTCAGGCACTGACACTGTCCCTAACTAGGACCTGACACTACTCCCAACTCAGGCACTGACACTGTCCCTAACTCAGGCCCTGACATATCTCCCAACTCCGGCACTGACACTTTCTCTAACTACGGCCCTGAAACTACTCACAACTCAGGCACTGACCCTGTCCCTAACTAGGCCCTGACACTACTCCCAACTCAGGCACTGACACTGTCCCTAATTAAGGCCCTGACATATCTCCCAACTCTGGCACTGACACTTTCTCTAACTAAGGCCCTGTAACTACTCACAACTCAGGCCCTGACACTGTTCCTAACTACCAGTCTCAGACTACTCCTAACTTAGTCCCTGATACTATTCCTAACACAATCACTGACACTGTCCCTAACTAAGGTCCTGAGACGATTCCTAACTCAGACCCTGACACTGTCCATAACTTACGCCATGTCACTATTCCCAACTCAGGCACTGACGCTGTTCCTAACTAAGGGTCTGACACTACTCCAAACTGAGACACTGACACTCTTCCAAATTAAGGCCTTGACACTACTCTTAACTCAGGCCCTGACACTGTCCATAATAAAGACCCTGAAGAAAATCCCAGCTTAGGCACTGACAATGTCCGTAACTAAGGCCCTGACACTATTCCCATCTCAGCCACTGACACTGTCCCTAACTATGGCCCTGACACTACTCCCAATGCAAGCACTGGCGCTGTCCCTAACTAAGGCACTGGCACTACTCCCAACTCGCCCTGGCTCTGTCCCTAACTAAGGCTCTGACACTAATCCCATTTCAGGCAATGACAGTGTCCCTAACTGAGGCAATGATACTACTCCCAACTCAAGCACTAAGGCTCTGGATCATTGTGATGACAAGCGCCATGGAGCATTGTGATGACAAGGGCCATGGAGAATTGTGATGACGGGTCCTGGAGCACTGTGGTGACAAGGGCCATGGAGCATTTTGATGACAGGGGTCATGGGGCATTGTGATGAAAGTGGTCATGGAGCATTGTGATTAAAGTGGTCATGGAACATTGTGATAAAAGTGGTCATGTAGCATTGTGATGAAAAGTGCTATGGAGCATTGGGATGACAGGGGTCATGGAGCATTGTGATGACAAATGCGTGGAGATTTGTGATGACGAGGACCATGGGGCATTGAGATTATAAGGATGATGCAGCATTGTGATGACAGGGGCCATGGAGCATTTTAATGACAAGGGACATGGAGCATTGTGATGACAGAGGTCATGGAGCATTGTGGTGACCAGCGGCATGGAGCACTGTGAAGAAAAGGGTACTGTAACATTGTGATGAAAGGGTCAAGGAGCATTTTGATTACAAGGATCATGGAGCATTGTGATGACAAGGGCCATGGAGCATTGTGATGACAGGGCTCATGTGGCATTATGATGACAGTGGTCATGGAGCAATGTGATGAACGTTGTCATGGAGCACTGTGATTACAGGGGCCATGGAGAATTGTGATGACAAAGGCCAGGGAACATTGTGATGACAGGGGTCATGGAGCATTGTGCTGAAAACGGACCTGGAGCATTGTGATGAAAGGGGTCATGGCTCACTGTGATGACAGGGGGCCTGGAACATTGTGATGACAGGGGTCACGGGGCATTGTGATGACAAGGGCCATGGAACATTTTGATGATAGTGGTCATATGGCATTTTGAATGACAGGGGCCATGAAGCATTGTGATGACAAGAGTCATGGAGACTTGTGATGACAGGGGGCATGGAGCTTTGTGATTCACAGGCATGTAGCATTTTAGACAAGGCTCATGGAGCATTGGGATGACAGGGGTCATGGAGCATTGTGATGATAAGGGCATGGAGCATTGTGATGACAATGGCATGGAGCATTGCGATGACAAAGTCATGGAGCATTGTGATGACAGGGGTTATGGAGCATTGTGATGACAAGGGCGTGGAGCATTGTGATGACAGTGGTCATGGAACATTGTGACGATAAGGGCATCGAGCCGAGCTAGGGACAGTCTAGCGGCCTTGGGACTAAATTCAGTGCCTGAATTAGGCACAGCATAAGGTCTTTAGTTAGCATAAGAGGTAGGACATTAGCTCGGGACAGGGTTAGGGTAAAGGCTTGGAATCGTGTCAGGAAATGACCTAAGGATAGTGTGAAGACCTTTGTTACTGAGACTCTCAGGGACTTATTCAGAAGCAGTGTTAGGGCTTCAGGTCGGGACAGCATCAGGGCCTGACTTAGGGAGAGCGACAGGGCCTGAGTGAGGCCTAATGTCAGGCCCTTAGCTGGGGACACTGTCAGGGAATGACTTAGGAGCAGCATCAGTGCCTTTGTTGGATCAGCTTTAGGTGCTTAGTTAAAGACATGACCGGAGCCCTAGTTAGTCACAGCGTCAAGGCCTCAGTTAGGGAAAGCTTCAGGGTCTGAGTTACAGACAGCCTCATGTCTTCACTTAAAGACAGCGACAGGGCTTTCTTAGGGACAGTGTCAGGACCTTGGTTAGAAATGAGTCAGGATATTAGCTCAGGAGAGTGTCAGGATTTTAGTCATTGCTGGCAGCAGGGCCTATATTAAGGACAGATTCCGGGCCTTTGTTAGATTCAGTGTCATGGCCTTAGTTAGGAGTAGTCAGGGCCTTAGTTAGGGAGAGCATTAGGGTTTCAGTTAGCATAAGGTGCAGGAGATTATCTCGGGACAGAGTCAGGTTCCAGGCCAGAGACAGTGAAAGGAAATGACCAAGGGATAACGAGAAGACCTTAGTTATTGAGAGCATTGGGGCCTTAGTTAGCAGCAGCGTGAGCACCTTAATCAGGACCAGTGCCAGGGCTTGATGTATGGACAGCATCAGAGCCTAACTAAGGTACAGCAACAGGGCCTAAGTGAGGCCTATCTTTAGGGCCTGAGTAAGGGGCAGTATCAGGGCATGACTTAGGAGCAGCATAAAGGCCTCTGTAGGATCAGCATTAGGGTCTTGGTTAAAGCTATTATCAGGGCCTCCGTTAGGGATAGCCTCAAGGCCTCACTTAGGGACAGCGTCAGGGCTTACTTTGGGAAAGTTTCAGGACCTTGGTAAGACATGGGTCAGGCTATTAGCTCAGGATAATATCAGGTGTTCAGATATTGACGGCAGCAGGGCCTTAGTTAGAGACAGTGTCAGCGCCTAAGTTAGGACTAGCATCAGAGCCTTTGTTAGGTACAGTGTCAGTGACTGAGTTAGGTGTAGTGTCAGAGCCTTAGTTAGGGACAGTGTCAGGGCCTGCATTAGGACGAGCCTCCAGGCCTCAGTTAGGGACAGGTTCACGGCCTCGGACCTAAATTCAGGGCCTCATTTAGGGACAGAATCAGGGATTTAGCTAGCATAAGGGGATCTACAGCTGAAAGCAACCTGAGCAGCACCACAAGCAGATGCACAAGTGAACCATGCACGCTCCTATGAAGGAATATTCCACAGCAGTTGAGTACATTTTGTTTAAAGTTAGTAACACTATAAAAATTATGTTTTGAAGAAAACTATATTCAGAAGATGAAAGAATCTCGTTCTAAAGAATCTCTTTAGCTCATCTCGACTTTAGCTAAAGAGAAGGTTGGGTTAAGGTCTAGGGAGAGTGTCAGGAAATGACCTAGGGATAGTGTCAAGACCTTAGTTACTTAGCACATCAGGACCTAATTTAGGAGCAGTGAGTGTCAGGGCTTCGGGTAGGAACAGCGTCAGAGCCTGACTTAGGGAGTGGGACAGGGCCTGAGTGAGGCCTAGCGTCAGGGCCTTAGCTAGAGACAGTGTCAGGGCATGACTTAGGAGCAGCATAAGAGCCACGGTAGGATCAGCCTCAGGGGCTATGTTACAGATATTATCAGGGCCTCTGTTAGGGACAGCCTCAAGGCCTCACTTAGAGACAGCATCAGGGCTTCCTTAGGGACAGTTTCAGCACCTTGGTAAGAGATGGGTCAAGAAATTAGCTCAGGATAGTGTCAGGACGTTAGATATGGACGGCAGTAGGGCCTTAGTTAGGGACAGTGTCAGGCCCTGAATTAGGACGAACTTCGAGGCCTTAGGTACGGACAGGGTCACAGCCTCGAGAGTAATTTTAGGCCCTTAGTTAAGGACAGCAGCAGGGCTGTAGTTAGCATAAGAGGCACGACATTTGCTAGGGACAGGGTCAGGTTACGCTCTAGGGATAGTGTCAGGAAAGGACCTAAGCATAGTGTCAAAACCTTAGTTACTGAGAGTATCAGATCCTTATTTAGAACCAGTGTCAGGGCTTCAGGTAGGGACAGCATCAGAGCCTGACTTAGGGAGAGCGTTAGGGCCTGAGTGAGGCCTAGCGTCAGGCCCTTAGATGAGGACAATGTCAGGGCATGACTTAGGAACAGCATCAGCTCCTCTGTTGGATCGACTTTAGCGTCTTAGATACAGACATCATCAGGTCCTCAGTCAGTCACAGCGTGAAGGCCTCAGTTAGGGAAAGCTTCAGGGCCTGAGTTAGGGACAGCCTCAGTTCTTAACTTAGGGACAGTGATAGGGCTTTCTTAGGGACAGTGTCAGGACCTTGGTTAGAAATATGTCAGGATATTAACTCAGGCTAGTGTCCAGTTTTTGGTTATTGCTGACAGCAGGGCCTATATTAGGGGCAAATTCTGAGCCTTACTTAGAGACAGTGTCAGGGCCTGAGTTAGGACTAGCATCACAGCCCTTGTAAAGTACAGTGTCAGGGACTGAGTTAGGTGTAGTGTCAGGGCTTTAGTTAGGGACAGTGTCAGCGCCTCAGTTAGGATGATCCTCCAAACTTCAGTTAGGGACAGGTTGACGGCCTCAGGACTAATTTCAGGCTCTTAGTTAGAGACAACGTCAGGGATTTAGTTAGCATAAGAGGTTCGACAATAGCTAAAGACAAGTTTAGGTTAAGATCTAGGGAGAGTGTCAGGAAATGACCTAGGGATAGTGTCAAGACCATAGCTAATTAGAGCATCAGTGCCTAATTTAGGCCCAGTGTCAGGGCTTCAGGTAGGGATAGAATCTTAGCCTGACTTAGGGAGAGCGACAGGGCCTGAGTGATGCCTCGAGTCAGGGCCTTAGCTACGGACAGCGTCAGGGCATGACATAGGATCAGCATAAGGTTCTCTGTAGGGTCAGCATTAGGGTCTTAGTTTAAGACATTATCAGGACCTCTGTGAGGGACAGCCTCAGGGCCTCACTTAGGGACAGTGTCAGGGCTAACTTTGGGAGAGTTTCAGGACCTTGGTAAGACATGGGTCAGGATATTAGCTCAGGATAATGTCAGGACTTTAGATATTGATGGTAGCAGCGCCTACGTTAGGGAAAGTTTCAAGGCGTTAGTTAGGAGTAGCGGGCCTCTGATAGGTCCAGTGGCAGATCCTCAGTTAGCAATAGTGTTAGGGCCATAGTTAGGGACAGTGTCAGGACTGGATGTAGGGCGAGCATCTAGGCCTTAGTTCGGGACAGTTTCATGGTCTTGGGACTAAATTCAGTGCCTGAGGTAGGCACAGCCTAAGGGCTTCAGTTAGCATAAGAGGCAGGACATTAGCTAGTGACCGTGTCAGTTTAACATCTAGGGATAGTGTCAGGAAATGACCTAAGGATAGTGTGAAGACCTTTGTTATGGAGACTCTCAGGGCCTTATTCAGAACCAGTGTTAGGGCTTCAGGTAGGGACAGCATCAGAGCCTGACTTAGGGAGAGCGTTAGGGTCTGCGTGAGGCCTAGCATCAGACACTTAGTGGGGGACACTATCGGGGCATGACTTAGGAGCAGCATCAGGGCCTCTGTTGGATCAGCCTTAGGGTCTTAGTTAAAGACATGATCAGGGTCTGAGTTAGTCACAGCATCAAGGCCTGAGTTAGTTAGGGAAAGCTTCAGGGCCTCACTTAGGGACAGCGTCAGGGTTTACTGTGGGACAGTTTCAGGACCTTGGTAAGACATGGGTCAGGTTATTAGCTCCGGATAATGTCAGGACTTTAGATGTTGATGGCAGCAGCCCTTAGTTAGAGACAGTGTCAGGCCCTGAGTTACGACTAGCATCAGAGCCTTTGTTAGATACAATGTACGGGACTGAATTAGGAGTAGAGTCAGGGCCTTCGTTAGTGACAGTGTCAGGGCCTGACTTAGGGAGAGCGACAGGGCCTGAGTGAGGCTTAGCATCAGGCCCTTAGCTGGGCACACTGTCAGGGCATGACTTTGGAGCAGCATCAGCGTCTTTGCTGGATCAGCATTAAGGTCTTCGTTAGGTACATGATCAGGGCCTGAATTAGTCACAGCTTCAAGGTTTCAGTTAAGGAAAGCTTCAGGGCCTGAGTTAGGGACAGCCTCAGGTCTTCACTTAGGGACAGCGTCAGGGCTTACTTTGGGACAGTTTCAGGACCTTGGAAAGACATAGGTCAGGATATTAGCTCAGGATAATGTCAGGACTTTTGATAGTGATGGCAGCAGGGCCTTAGTTACAGACGGTTTCAGGGCCTGAGTTAGGCCTAGCATCAGAGACTTTGTTAGGTACAGTGTAAGGGACTGAGTTAGCAGTAGTGTCAGGGCCTTGCTTAGGGACTGTGTCAGGGTCTGATTTAGGTGTACTGTCTGAGACCTAGTTAGGGACAGTGCTAGGGCCTGAGTTAGGATTAGTGTCAAGGCCTTATTTAGGACCAATTTCAGGGCCTTAGTTTGGACTAGCATCAGAGCCATTGTTAGGAATCGTATGAGGGCCTGAGTTAGGCATACTATCAGGGCCTTAGTTAGGGACAGTTTTAGGGCCTGAGTTAGGATTAGTGTCAAGGCCTTATTTAGGACCAATTTTAGGGCTTTAGTTTGGACTAGCAACAAAGCCTTTGTTAGGTATCATGCCGGGGCCTCAGTTAGGTGTAGTGTCAGGGCCATTGTTAGGGACAGTATCAGGGCCTGACTTAGGAGAAGTTCAGGGCCTTAGCCAGGGAAAGTGTCAGGGCCTTAGTTAGGGACATTATCAGGGCCTGAATTAGCAGTAGTGTCAAAAGTCCTTAGTGAGGACAGTAAGGAGTCAGTCAGGACTCAGGCCCTGACACTGTTCTGAAATAAGGCCCTGACATCACCTGTAACACAGGTCCTGATCTCATTCCTATCATAGGCGCTGATGTTGGACTTAACTAAGGCCCCGGCACTGGTCCTAACTAAAGCTGTGACACTACTCCTAACTCAGGCCCTGACACTGTCCCTAACAAAGCCTGTGACACTACTCCTAAATCAGGCACTGACACTGTCCCTAACTAGGCCCTGACATACACCTAACTCAGGCCCTGACACTGTCTCTAAGGCCCTGATACTACTCCAAACTCAGCACTGACACTGTCACTAACTAAGGCCCTGACACTATTCATAGCTCACGCCCTAACACAACTCCTAAGTCATGCCCTGACAATGTCCCTAACTAAGGCCCTGACACTATTCCTAACTCAGGCGCTGACACAATACTTAAGGAAGGCCCTGACATTACTCCTAACTCAGGCCCTGAAAAGGTCCCTAACTAAGGCCGACACAACTCCTAACTCAGGCACTAACACTGTCCCTAAATAAGGCCCTGAAACTATTCCTAACTGAGGCGCTGATACAATACCTAACGAAGGCACTGATGCTCCTCCTAACTAAGGCCCTGACACTACTCCTATCTCAAGCAATGACACTGTCCCTAACTTAGGCCCCGACTCTACTCCTGACTCAGGCACTGACACTGGCCCTAACTTAGGCCCGGACACTACTCCTAACTAAGCAACTGACACTGTCCCTAACTAAGGCCCGGACACTACTCCTTACTCAGGCACTGACAATGTCACTAACTAAGGCCGTGACACTACTCCCAAAATAGGCACTGAGACTGTCCCTAAATATGCCCTGACAGTACTCCGAACTCAGGCACTGACACTGTCCTTAACTAAGGCCCTGATACTACTTCCACCTCAGGCACTGACACTCTCCCTAAGTAAGCCCTGACATTACTCCCAATTCCGGCATTGACACTTTCGCTAACTAAGGCCCTGAAACTACTAACAACTCAGGCCCTTACACTGTTACTAACTACCGGTCTCAGACTACTCCTAACTCAGGCCCTGGCACTGTCCATAACTTAGGCTCTGGCACTATTCCTAACTCAGACACTGACGCTGTCCCTTAACTAAGGGTCTGACACTCCTCCCAACTCAGACACTGACACTCTCCCTAACAAAGGCCTTGACACTACTCTTAACTAATACCCTGACACTGTCCCTAACAAAGACCCTGACACTATTCCCAACTCAGGCGCTGTCACTCTCCGTAACTAAGACCGTGACACTACTCCCATCTCAGCCACTGACATTGTCCCTAAGGCCCTGACACTACCTCCAACTCAGGCACTGACACTATCCCTAACTAAGGCCCTGACACTACTCCCAAACTAGGCCCTGACATTGTCCCTAACTAAGGCCTTGACGTTACTCTCAACTCAGGCACTAACACTGTCCCTAACTAAGGACTTGACAGTACTCTTAACTCAGGCCCTGGCACAGTCCCGAACAAAAGCCTGCCACTACCCCCAACTCTGGCACTGAGAATGTCCCTAACTACGGCCATCACACTACTCCTAACTCAGGCACTGACGCTGTCCCTAAGTAAGGCCCTGACACTACTCCCAACGCAGGCACTGACGCTGTCCCTAACTAAGGCTCTGACACTACTCCCAACACAGGCATTGACACTGTCCCTAACTAAGGCCCTCACACTACTACTTACTTAGGCACTGACACGCTACCTAACTAAGGCCCTGAGACTACTTCTACCTCAGACCCTGACACTGCCCCTAACGAAGGGCCTGATACTACTCCCAACACAGGCACTGACACTCTCCCTAACTAAGGCCTTGACACTACTTTTAACTCATGCCCTGATGCTGTCCCCAAAAAAGACCCTGACACTACTCCCATCTCAGCCACTGACACTGTCCCTAATGCCCTGACACTACTTCCAACTCAGGCACTGACACTGTCCCTAACTAGGACCTGACACTACTCCCAACTCAGGCACTGACACTGTCCCTAACTCAGGCCCTGACATATCTCCCAACTCCGGCACTGACACTTTCTCTAACTACGGCCCTGAAACTACTCACAACTCAGGCACTGACCCTGTCCCTAACTAGGCCCTGACACTACTCCCAACTCAGGCACTGACACTGTCCCTAATTAAGGCCCTGACATATCACCCAAATCTGGCACTGACACTTTCTCTAACTAAGGCCCTGTAACTACTCACAACTCAGGCCCTGACACTGTTCCTAACTACCAGTCTCAGACTACTCCTAACTTAGTCCCTGATACTATTCCTAACACAATCACTGACACTGTCCCTAACTAAGGTCCTGAGACGATTCCTAACTCAGACCCTGACACTGTCCATAACTTACGCCATGTCACTATTCCCAACTCAGGCACTGACGCTGTTCCTAACTAAGGGTCTGACACTACTCCAAACTGAGACACTGACACTCTTCCAAATTAAGGCCTTGACACTACTCTTAACTCAGGCCCTGACACTGTCCATAATAAAGACCCTGAAGAAAATCCCAGCTTAGGCACTGACAATGTCCGTAACTAAGGCCCTGACACTATTCCCATCTCAGCCACTGACACTGTCCCTAACTATGGCCCTGACACTACTCCCAATGCAAGCACTGGCGCTGTCCCTAACTAAGGCACTGGCACTACTCCCAACTCGCCCTGGCTCTGTCCCTAACTAAGGCTCTGACACTAATCCCATTTCAGGCAATGACAGTGTCCCTAACTGAGGCAATGATACTACTCCCAACTCAAGCACTAAGGCTCTGGATCATTGTGATGACAAGCGCCATGGAGCATTGTGATGACAAGGGCCATGGAGAATTGTGATGACGGGTCCTGGAGCACTGTGGTGACAAGGGCCATGGAGCATTTTGATGACAGGGGTCATGGGGCATTGTGATGAAAGTGGTCATGGAGCATTGTGATTAAAGTGGTCATGGAACATTGTGATAAAAGTGGTCATGTAGCATTGTGATGAAAAGTGCTATGGAGCATTGGGATGACAGGGGTCATGGAGCATTGTGATGACAAATGCGTGGAGATTTGTGATGACGAGGACCATGGGGCATTGAGATTATAAGGATGATGCAGCATTGTGATGACAGGGGCCATGGAGCATTTTAATGACAAGGGACATGGAGCATTGTGATGACAGAGGTCATGGAGCATTGTGGTGACCAGCGGCATGGAGCACTGTGAAGAAAGGGGTACTGTAACATTGTGATGAAAGGGTCAAGGAGCATTTTGATTACAAGGATCATGGAGCATTGTGATGACAAGGGCCATGGAGCATTGTGATGACAGGGCTCATGTGGCATTATGATGACAGTGGTCATGGAGCAATGTGATGAACGTTGTCATGGAGCACTGTGATTACAGGGGCCATGGAGAATTGTGATGACAAAGGCCAGGGAACATTGTGATGACAGGGGTCATGGAGCATTGTGCTGAAAACGGACCTGGAGCATTGTGATGAAAGGGGTCATGGCTCACTGTGATGACAGGGGGCCTGGAACATTGTGATGACAGGGGTCACGGGGCATTGTGATGACAAGGGCCATGGAACATTTTGATGATAGTGGTCATATGGCATTTTGAATGACAGGGGCCATGAAGCATTGTGATGACAAGAGTCATGGAGACTTGTGATGACAGGGGGCATGGAGCTTTGTGATTTCACAGGCATGTAGCATTTTAGACAAGGCTCATGGAGCATTGGGATGACAGGGGTCATGGAGCATTGTGATGATAAGGGCATGGAGCATTGTGATGACAATGGCATGGAGCATTGCGATGACAAAGTCATGGAGCATTGTGATGACAGGGGTTATGGAGCATTGTGATGACAAGGGCGTGGAGAATTGTGATGACAGTGGTCATGGAACATTGTGACGATAAGGGCATCGAGCCGAGCTAGGGACAGTCTAGCGGCCTTGGGACTAAATTCAGTGCCTGAATTAGGCACAGCATAAGGTCTTTAGTTAGCATAAGAGGTAGGACATTAGCTCGGGACAGGGTTAGGGTAAAGGCTTGGAATCGTGTCAGGAAATGACCTAAGGATAGTGTGAAGACCTTTGTTACTGAGACTCTCAGGGACTTATTCAGAAGCAGTGTTAGGGCTTCAGGTCGGGACAGCATCAGGGCCTGACTTAGGGAGAGCGACAGGGCCTGAGTGAGGCCTAATGTCAGGCCCTTAGCTGGGGACACTGTCAGGGAATGACTTAGGAGCAGCATCAGTGCCTTTGTTGGATCAGCTTTAGGTTCTTAGTTAAAGACATGACCGGAGCCCTAGTTAGTCACAGCGTCAAGGCCTCAGTTAGGGAAAGCTTCAGGGTCTGAGTTACAGACAGCCTCATGTCTTCACTTAAAGACAGCGACAGGGCTTTCTTAGGGACAGTGTCAGGACCTTGGTTAGAAATGAGTCAGGATATTAGCTCAGGAGAGTGTCAGGATTTTAGTCATTGCTGGCAGCAGGGCCTATATTAAGGACAGATTCCGGGCCTTTGTTAGATTCAGTGTCATGGCCTTAGTTAGGAGTAGTCAGGGCCTTAGTTAGGGAGAGCATTAGGGTTTCAGTTAGCATAAGGTGCAGGAGATTATCTCGGGACAGAGTCAGGTTCCAGGCCAGAGACAGTGAAAGGAAATGACCAAGGGATAACGAGAAGACCTTAGTTATTGAGAGCATAGGGGCCTTAGTTAGCAGCAGCGTGAGCACCTTAATCAGGACCAGTGCCAGGGCTTGATGTATGGACAGCATCAGAGCCTAACTAAGGTACAGCAACAGGGCCTAAGTGAGGCCTATCTTTAGGGCCTGAGTAAGGGGCAGTATCAGGGCATGACTTAGGAGCAGCATAAAGGCCTCTGTAGGATCAGCATTAGGGTCTTGGTTAAAGCTATTATCAGGGCCTCCGTTAGGGATAGCCTCAAGGCCTCACTTAGGGACAGCGTCAGGGCTTACTTTGGGAAAGTTTCAGGACCTTGGTAAGACATGGGTCAGGCTATTAGCTCAGGATAATATCAGGTGTTCAGATATTGACGGCAGCAGGGCCTTAGTTAGAGGCAGTGTCAGCGCCTAAGTTAGGACTAGCATCAGAGCCTTTGTTAGGTACAGTGTCAGTGACTGAGTTAGGTGTAGTGTCAGAGCCTTAGTTAGGGACAGTGTCAGGGCCTGCATTAGGACGAGCCTCCAGGCCTCAGTTAGGGACAGGTTCACGGCCTCGGACCTAAATTCAGGGCCTCATTTAGGGACAGAATCAGGGATTTAGCTAGCATAAGGGGATCTACAGCTGAAAGCAACCTGAGCACCACCACAAGCAGATGCACAAGTGAACCATGCACGCTCCTATGAAGGAATATTCCACAGCAGTTGAGTACATTTTGTTTAAAGTTAGTAACACTATAAAAATTATGTTTTGAAGAAAACTATATTCAGAAGATGAAAGAATCTCGTTCTAAAGAATCTCTTTAGCTCATCTCGACATTAGCTAAAGAGAAGGTTGGGTTAAGGTCTAGGGAGAGTGTCAGGAAATGACCTAGGGATAGTGTCAAGACCTTAGTTACTTAGCACATCAGGACCTAATTTAGGAGCAGTGAGTGTCAGGGCTTCGGGTAGGAACAGCGTCAGAGCCTGACTTAGGGAGTGGGACAGGGCCTGAGTGAGGCCTAGCGTCAGGGCCTTAGCTAGAGACAGTGTCAGGGCATGACTTAGGAGCAGCATAAGAGCCACGGTAGGATCAGCCTCAGGGGCTATGTTACAGATATTATCAGGGCCTCTGTTAGGGACAGCCTCAAGGCCTCACTTAGAGACAGCATCAGGGCTTCCTTAGGGACAGTTTCAGCACCTTGGTAAGAGATGGGTCAAGAAATTAGCTCAGGATAGTGTCAGGACGTTAGATATGGACGGCAGTAGGGCCTTAGTTAGGGACAGTGTCAGGCCCTGAATTAGGACGAACTTCGAGGCCTTAGGTACGGACAGGGTCACAGCCTCGAGAGTAATTTTAGGCCCTTAGTTAAGGACAGCAGCAGGGCTGTAGTTAGCATAAGAGGCACGACATTTGCTAGGGACAGGGTCAGGTTACGCTCTAGGGATAGTGTCAGGAAAGGACCTAAGCATAGTGTCAAAACCTTAGTTACTGAGAGTATCAGATCCTTATTTAGAACCAGTGTCAGGGCTTCAGGTAGGGACAGCATCAGAGCCTGACTTAGGGAGAGCGTTAGGGCCTGAGTGAGGCCTAGCGTCAGGCCCTTAGATGAGGACAATGTCAGGGCATGACTTAGGAACAGCATCAGCTCCTCTGTTGGATCGACTTTAGCGTCTTAGATACAGACATCATCAGGTCCTCAGTCAGTCACAGCGTGAAGGCCTCAGTTAGGGAAAGCTTCAGGGCCTGAGTTAGGGACAGCCTCAGTTCTTAACTTAGGGACAGTGATAGGGCTTTCTTAGGGACAGTGTCAGGACCTTGGTTAGAAATATGTCAGGATATTAACTCAGGCTAGTGTCCAGTTTTTGGTTATTGCTGACAGCAGGGCCTATATTAGGGGCAAATTCTGAGCCTTACTTAGAGACAGTGTCAGGGCCTGAGTTAGGACTAGCATCACAGCCCTTGTAAAGTACAGTGTCAGGGACTGAGTTAGGTGTAGTGTCAGGGCTTTAGTTAGGGACAGTGTCAGCGCCTCAGTTAGGATGATCCTCCAAACTTCAGTTAGGGACAGGTTGACGGCCTCAGGACTAATTTCAGGCTCTTAGTTAGAGACAACGTCAGGGATTTAGTTAGCATAAGAGGTTCGACAATAGCTAAAGACAAGTTTAGGTTAAGATCTAGGGAGAGTGTCAGGAAATGACCTAGGGATAGTGTCAAGACCATAGCTAATTAGAGCATCAGTGCCTAATTTAGGCCCAGTGTCAGGGCTTCAGGTAGGGATAGAATCTTAGCCTGACTTAGGGAGAGCGACAGGGCCTGAGTGATGCCTCGAGTCAGGGCCTTAGCTACGGACAGCGTCATGGCATGACATAGGATCAGCATAAGGTTCTCTGTAGGGTCAGCATTAGGGTCTTAGTTTAAGACATTATCAGGACCTCTGTGAGGGACAGCCTCAGGGCCTCACTTAGGGACAGTGTCAGGGCTAACTTTGGGAGAGTTTCAGGACCTTGGTAAGACATGGGTCAGGATATTAGCTCAGGATAATGTCAGGACTTTAGATATTGATGGTAGCAGCGCCTACGTTAGGGAAAGTTTCAAGGCGTTAGTTAGGAGTAGCGGGCCTCTGATAGGTCCAGTGGCAGATCCTCAGTTAGCAATAGTGTTAGGGCCATAGTTAGGGACAGTGTCAGGACTGGATGTAGGGCGAGCATCTAGGCCTTAGTTCGGGACAGTTTCATGGTCTTGGGACTAAATTCAGTGCCTGAGGTAGGCACAGCCTAAGGGCTTCAGTTAGCATAAGAGGCAGGACATTAGCTAGTGACCGTGTCAGTTTAACATCTAGGGATAGTGTCAGGAAATGACCTAAGGATAGTGTGAAGACCTTTGTTATGGAGACTCTCAGGGCCTTATTCAGAACCAGTGTTAGGGCTTCAGGTAGGGACAGCATCAGAGCCTGACTTAGGGAGAGCGTTAGGGTCTGCGTGAGGCCTAGCATCAGACACTTAGTGGGGGACACTATCGGGGCATGACTTAGGAGCAGCATCAGGGCCTCTGTTGGATCAGCCTTAGGGTCTTAGTTAAAGACATGATCAGGGTCTGAGTTAGTCACAGCATCAAGGCCTGAGTTAGTTAGGGAAAGCTTCAGGGCCTCACTTAGGGACAGCGTCAGGGTTTACTGTGGGACAGTTTCAGGACCTTGGTAAGACATGGGTCAGGTTATTAGCTCCGGATAATGTCAGGACTTTAGATGTTGATGGCAGCAGCCCTTAGTTAGAGACAGTGTCAGGCCCTGAGTTACGACTAGCATCAGAGCCTTTGTTAGATACAATGTACGGGACTGAATTAGGAGTAGAGTCAGGGCCTTCGTTAGTGACAGTGTCAGGGCCTGACTTAGGGAGAGCGACAGGGCCTGAGTGAGGCTTAGCATCAGGCCCTTAGCTGGGCACACTGTCAGGGCATGACTTTGGAGCAGCATCAGCGTCTTTGCTGGATCAGCATTAAGGTCTTCGTTAGGTACATGATCAGGGCCTGAATTAGTCACAGCTTCAAGGTTTCAGTTAAGGAAAGCTTCAGGGCCTGAGTTAGGGACAGCCTCAGGTCTTCACTTAGGGACAGCGTCAGGGCTTACTTTGGGACAGTTTCAGGACCTTGGAAAGACATAGGTCAGGATATTAGCTCAGGATAATGTCAGGACTTTTGATAGTGATGGCAGCAGGGCCTTAGTTACAGACGGTTTCAGGGCCTGAGTTAGGCCTAGCATCAGAGACTTTGTTAGGTACAGTGTAAGGGACTGAGTTAGCAGTAGTGTCAGGGCCTTGCTTAGGGACTGTGTCAGGGTCTGATTTAGGTGTACTGTCTGAGACCTAGTTAGGGACAGTGCTAGGGCCTGAGTTAGGATTAGTGTCAAGGCCTTATTTAGGACCAATTTCAGGGCCTTAGTTTGGACTAGCATCAGAGCCATTGTTAGGAATCGTATGAGGGCCTGAGTTAGGCATACTATCAGGGCCTTAGTTAGGGACAGTTTTAGGGCCTGAGTTAGGATTAGTGTCAAGGCCTTATTTAGGACCAATTTTAGGGCTTTAGTTTGGACTAGCAACAAAGCCTTTGTTAGGTATCATGCCGGGGCCTCAGTTAGGTGTAGTGTCAGGGCCATTGTTAGGGACAGTATCAGGGCCTGACTTAGGAGAAGTTCAGGGCCTTAGCCAGGGAAAGTGTCAGGGCCTTAGTTAGGGACATTATCAGGGCCTGAATTAGCAGTAGTGTCAAAAGTCCTTAGTGAGGACAGTAAGGAGTCAGTCAGGACTCAGGCCCTGACACTGTTCTGAAATAAGGCCCTGACATCACCTGTAACACAGGTCCTGATCTCATTCCTACCATAGGCGCTGATGTTGGACTTAACTAAGGCCCCGACACTGGTCCTAACTAAAGCTGTGACACTACTCCTAACTCAGGCTCTGACACTGTCCCTAACAAAGCCTGTGACACTACTCCTAAATCAGGCACTGACACTGTCCCTAACTAGGCCCTGACATACACCTAACTCAGGCCCTGACACTCTCTCTAACTAAGGCCCTGATACTACTCCACACTCAGCACTGACACTGTCACTAACTAAGGCCCTGACACTATTCATAGCTCACGCCCTAACACAACTCCTAAGTCATGCCCTGACAATGTCCCTAACTAAGGCCCTGACACTATTCCTAACTCAGGCGCTGACACAATACTTAAGGAAGGCCCTGACATTACTCCTAACTCAGGCCCTGAAAAGGTCCCTAACTAAGGCCGACACAACTCCTAACTCAGGCACTAACACTGTCCCTAAATAAGGCCCTGAAACTATTCCTAACTGAGGCGCTGATACAATACCTAACGAAGGCACTGATGCTCCTCCTAACTAAGGCCCTGACACTACTCCTATCTCAAGCAATGACACTGTCCCTAACTTAGGCCCCGACTCTACTCCTGACTCAGGCACTGACACTGGCCCTAACTTAGGCCCGGACACTACTCCTAACTAAGCAACTGACACTGTCCCTAACTAAGGCCCGGACACTACTCCTTACTCAGGCACTGACAATGTCACTAACTAAGGCCGTGACACTACTCCCAAAATAGGCACTGAGACTGTCCCTAAATATGCCCTGACAGTACTCCGAACTCAGGCACTGACACTGTCCTTAACTAAGGCCCTGATACTACTTCCACCTCAGGCACTGACACTCTCCCGAAGTAAGCCCTGACATTACTCCCAATTCCGGCATTGACACTTTCGCTAACTAAGGCCCTGAAACTACTAACAACTCAGGCCCTTACACTGTTACTAACTACCGGTCTCAGACTACTCCTAACTCAGTCCCTGGCACTGTCCATAACTTAGGCTCTGGCACTATTCCTAACTCAGACACTGACGCTGTCCCTTAACTAAGGGTCTGACACTCCTCCCAACTCAGACACTGACACTCTCCCTAACAAAGGCCTTAACACTACTCTTAACTAATACCCTGACACTGTCCCTAACAAAGACCCTGACACTATTCCCAACTCAGGCGCTGTCACTCTCCGTAACTAAGACCGTGACACTACTCCCATCTCAGCCACTGACATTGTCCCTAAGGCCCTGACACTACCTCCAACTCAGGCACTGACACTATCCCTAACTAAGGCCCTGACACTACTCCCAAACTAGGCCCTGACATTTTCCCTAATTAAGGCCTTGACGTTACTCTCAACTCAGGCACTAACACTGTCCCTAACTAAGGACTTGACAGTACTCTTAACTCAGGCCCTGGCACAGTCCCAAACAAAAGCCTGCCACTACCCCCAACTCTGGCACTGAGAATGTCCCTAACTACGGCCATCACACTACTCCTAACTCAGGCACTGACGCTGTCCCTAAGTAAGGCCCTGACACTACTCCCAACGCAGGCACTGACGCTGTCCCTAACTAAGGCTCTGACACTACTCCCAACACAGGCATTGACACTGTCCCTATCTAAGGCCCTCACACTACTACTTACTTAGGCACTGACACGCTACCTAACTAAGGCCCTGAGACTACTTCTACCTCAGACCCTGACACTGCCCCTAACGAAGGGCCTGATACTACTCCCAACACAGGCACTGACACTCTCCCTAACTAAGGCCTTGACACTACTTTTAACTCATGCCCTGATGCTGTCCCCAAAAAAGACCCTGACACTACTCCCATCTCAGCCACTGACACTGTCCCTAATGCCCTGACACTACTTCCAACTCAGGCACTGACACTGTCCCTAACTAGGACCTGACACTACTCCCAACTCAGGCACTGACACTGTCCCTAACTCAGGCCCTGACATATCTCCCAACTCCGGCACTGACACTTTCTCTAACTACGGCCCTGAAACTACTCACAACTCAGGCACTGACCCTGTCCCTAACTAGGCCCTGACACTACTCCCAACTCAGGCACTGACACTGTCCCTAATTAAGGCCCTGACATAACTCCCAACTCTGGCACTGACACTTTCTCTAACTAAGGCCCTGTAACTACTCACAACTCAGGCCCTGACACTGTTCCTAACTACCAGTCTCAGACTACTCCTAACTTAGGCCCTGACACTATTCCTAACACAATCACTGACACTGTCCCTAACTAAGGTCCTGAGACGATTCCTAACTCAGACCCTGACACTGTCCATAACTTAGGCCATGTCACTATTCCCAACTCAGGCACTGACGCTCTTCCTAACTAAGGGTCTGACACTACTCCAAACTGAGACACTGACACTCTTCCAAATTAAGGCCTTGACACTACTCTTAACTCAGGCCCTGACACTGTCCATAATAAAGACCCTGAAGAAAATCCCAGCTTAGGCACTGACAATGTCCGTAACTAAGGCCCTGACACTATTCCCATCTCAGCCACTGACACTGTCCCTAACTATGGCCCTGACACTACTCCCAATGCAAGCACTGGCGCTGTCCCTAACTAAGGCACTGGCACTACTCCCAACTCGCCCTGGCTCTGTCCCTAACTAAGGCTCTGACACTACTCCCATTTCAGGCAATGACAGTGTCCCTAACTGAGGCAATGATACTACTCCCAACTCAAGCACTAAGGCTCTGGATCATTGTGATGACAAGCGCCATGGAGCATTGTGATGACAAGGGCCATGGAGAATTGTGATGACGGGTCCTGGAGCATTGTGGTGACAAGGGCCATGGAGCATTTTGATGACAGGGGTCATGGGGCATTGTGATGAAAGTGGTCATGGAGCATTGTGATTAAAGTGGTCATGGAACATTGTGATAAAAGTGGTCATGTAGCATTGTGATGAAAAGTGCTATGGAGCATTGGGATGACAGGGGTCATGGAGCATTGTGATGACAAATGCGTGGAGATTTGTGATGACGAGAACCATGGGGCATTGAGATTATAAGGATGATGCAGCATTGTGATGACAGGGGCCATGGAGCATTTTAATGACAAGGGACATGGAGCATTGTGATGACAGAGGTCATGGAGCATTGTGGTGACCAGCGGCATGGAGCACTGTGAAGAAAGGGGTACTGTAACATTGTGATGAAAGGGTCAAGGAGCATTTTGATTACAAGGATCATGGAGCATTGTGATGACAAGGGCCATGGAGCATTGTGATGACAGGGCTCATGTGGCATTATGATGACAGTGGTCATGGAGCAATGTGATCAACGTTGTCATGGAGCACTGTGATTACAGGGACCATGGAGAATTGTGATGACAAAGGCCAGGGAACATTGTGATGACAGGGGTCATGGAGCATTGTGCTGAAAACGGACCTGGAGCATTGTGATGAAAGGGGTCATGGCTCACTGTGATGACAGGGGGCCTGGAACATTGTGATGACAGGCGTCACGGGGCATTGTGATGACAAGGGCCATGGAACATTTTGATGATAGTGGTCATATGGCATTTTGAATGACAGGGGCCATGAAGCATTGTGATGACAAGAGTCATGGAGACTTGTGATGACAGGGGGCATGGAGCTTTGTGATTTCACAGGCATGTAGCATTTTAGACAAGGCTCATGGAGCATTGGGATGACAGGGGTCATGGAGCATTGTGATGATAAGGGCATGGAGCATTGTGATGACAATGGCATGGAGCATTGCGATGACAAAGTCATGGAGCATTGTGATGACAGGGGTTATGGAGCATTGTGATGACAAGGGCGTGGAGCATTGTGATGACAGTGGTCATGGAACATTGTGACGATAAGGGCATCGAGCCGAGCTAGGGACAGTCTAGCGGCCTTGGGACTAAATTCAGTGCCTGAATTAGGCACAGCATAAGGTCTTTAGTTAGCATAAGAGGTAGGACATTAGCTCGGGACAGGGTTAGGGTAAAGGCTTGGAATCGTGTCAGGAAATGACCTAAGGATAGTGTGAAGACCTTTGTTACTGAGACTCTCAGGGACTTATTCAGAAGCAGTGTTAGGGCTTCAGGTCGGGACAGCATCAGGGCCTGACTTAGGGAGAGCGACAGGGCCTGAGTGAGGCCTAATGTCAGGCCCTTAGCTGGGGACACTGTCAGGGAATGACTTAGGAGCAGCATCAGTGCCTTTGTTGGATCAGCTTTAGGTTCTTAGTTAAAGACATGACCGGAGCCCTAGTTAGTCACAGCGTCAAGGCCTCAGTTAGGGAAAGCTTCAGGGTCTGAGTTACAGACAGCCTCATGTCTTCACTTAAAGACAGCGACAGGGCTTTCTTAGGGACAGTGTCAGGACCTTGGTTAGAAATGAGTCAGGATATTAGCTCAGGAGAGTGTCAGGATTTTAGTCATTGCTGGCAGCAGGGCCTATATTAAGGACAGATTCCGGGCCTTTGTTAGATTCAGCGTCATGGCCTTAGTTAGGAGTAGTCAGGGCCTTAGTTAGGGAGAGCATTAGGGTTTCAGTTAGCATAAGGTGCAGGAGATTATCTCGGGACAGAGTCAGGTTCCAGGCCAGAGACAGTGAAAGGAAATGACCAAGGGATAACGAGAAGACCTTAGTTATTGAGAGCATTGGGGCCTTAGTTAGCAGCAGCGTGAGCACCTTAATCAGGACCAGTGCCAGGGCTTGATGTATGGACAGCATCAGAGCCTAACTAAGGTACAGCAACAGGGCCTAAGTGAGGCCTATCTTTAGGGCCTGAGTAAGGGGCAGTATCAGGGCATGACTTAGGAGCAGCATAAAGGCCTCTGTAGGATCAGCATTAGGGTCTTGGTTAAAGCTATTATCAGGGCCTCCGTTAGGGATAGCCTCAAGGCCTCACTTAGGGACAGCGTCAGGGCTTACTTTGGGAAAGTTTCAGGACCTTGGTAAGACATGGGTCAGGCTATTAGCTCAGGATAATATCAGGTGTTCAGATATTGACGGCAGCAGGGCCTTAGTTAGAGGCAGTGTCAGCGCCTAAGTTAGGACTAGCATCAGAGCCTTTGTTAGGTACAGTGTCAGTGACTGAGTTAGGTGTAGTGTCAGAGCCTTAGTTAGGGACAGTGTCAGGGCCTGCATTAGGACGAGCCTCCAGGCCTCAGTTAGGGACAGGTTCACGGCCTCGGACCTAAATTCAGGGCCTCATTTAGGGACAGAATCAGGGATTTAGCTAGCATAAGGGGATCTACAGCTGAAAGCAACCTGAGCACCACCACAAGCAGATG
Organism: Balaenoptera physalus; assembly: GCF_965194825.1. Classification (NCBI taxonomy): domain Eukaryota; kingdom Metazoa; phylum Chordata; class Mammalia; order Artiodactyla; family Balaenopteridae; genus Balaenoptera; species Balaenoptera physalus. Next base: position 56,837 of record NW_028124533.1, read on the forward strand.
CACAAGTGAACCATGCACGCTCCTATGAAGGAATATTCCACAGCAGTTGAGTACATTTTGTTTAAAGTTAGTAACACTATAAAAATTATGTTTTGAAGAAAACTATATTCAGAAGATGAAAGAATCTCGTTCTAAAGAATCTCTTTAGCTCATCTCGACATTAGCTAAAGAGAAGGTTGGGTTAAGGTCTAGGGAGAGTGTCAGGAAATGACCTAGGGATAGTGTCAAGACCTTAGTTACTTAGCACATCAGGACCTAATTTAGGAGCAGTGAGTGTCAGGGCTTCGGGTAGGAACAGCGTCAGAGCCTGACTTAGGGAGTGGGACAGGGCCTGAGTGAGGCCTAGCGTCAGGGCCTTAGCTAGAGACAGTGTCAGGACATGACTTAGGAGCAGCATAAGAGCCACGGTAGGATCAGCCTCAGGGGCTATGTTACAGATATTATCAGGGCCTCTGTTAGGGACAGCCTCAAGGCCTCACTTAGAGACAGCATCAGGGCTTCCTTAGGGACAGTTTCAGCACCTTGGTAAGAGATGGGTCAAGAAATTAGCTCAGGATAGTGTCAGGACGTTAGATATTGACGGCAGTAGGGCCTTAGTTAAGGACAGTGTCAGGCCCTGAATTAGGACGAACATCGAGGCCTTAGGTACGGACAGGGTCACAGCCTCGAGAGAAATTTTAGGCCCTTAGTTAAGGACAGCAGCAAGGCTGTAGTTAGCATAAGAGGCACGACATTTGCTAGGGACAGGGTCAGGTTACTTTCTAGGGATAGTGTCAGGAAAGGACCTAAGCATAGTGTCAAAACCTTAGTTACTGAGAGTATCAGATCCTTATTTAGAACCAGTGTCAGGGCTTCAGGTAGGGACAGCATCAGAGCCTGACTTAGGGAGAGCGTTAGGGCCTGAGTGAGGCCTAGTGTCAGGCCCTTAGATGAGGACAATGTCAGGGCATGACTTAGGAACAGCATCAGCTCCTCTGTTGGATCGACTTTAGCGTCTTAGATACAGACATCATCAGGTCCTCAGTTAGTCACAGCGTGAAGGCCTCAGTTAGGGAAAGCTTCAGGGCCTGAGTTAGGGACAGCCTCAGTTCTTAACTTAGGGACAGTGATAGGGCTTTCTTAGGGACAGCGTCAGGACCTTGGTTAGAAATATGTCAGGATATTAACTCAGGCTAGTGTCCAGTTTTTAGTTATTGCTGACAGCAGGGCCTATATTAGGGGCAAATTCTGAGCCTTACTTAGAGACAGTGTCAGGGCCTGAGTTAGGACTAGCATCACAGCCCTTGTAAAGTACAGTGTCAGGGACTGAGTTAGGTGTAGTGTCAGGGCTTTAGTTAGGGACAGTGTCAGCGCCTCAGTTAGGATGATCCTCCAAACTTCAGTTAGGGACAGGTTGACGGCCTCAGGACTAATTTCAGGCTCTTAGTTAGAGACAACGTCAGGGATTTAGTTAGCATAAGAGGTTCGACAATAGCTAAAGACAAGTTTAGTTTAAGATCTAGGGAGAGTGTCAGGAAATGACCTAGGGATAGTGTCAAGACCATAGCTAATTAGAGCATCAGTGCCTAATTTAGGCCCAGTGTCAGGGCTTCAGGTAGGGATAGAATCTTAGCCTGACTTAGGGAGAGCGACAGGGCCTGAGTGATGCCTCGAGTCAGGGCCTTAGCTACGGACAGCGTCAGGGCATGACATAGGATCAGCATAAGGTTCTCTGTAGGGTCAGCATTAGGGTCTTAGTTTAAGACATTATCAGGACCTCTGTGAGGGACAGCCTCAGGGCCTCACTTAGGGACAGTGTCAGGGCTAACTTTGGGAGAGTTTCAGGACCTTGGTAAGACATGGGTCAGGATATTAGCTCAGGATAATGTCAGGACTTTAGATATTGATGGTAGCAGCGCCTACGTTAGGGAAAGTTTCAAGGCGTTAGTTAGGAGTAGCGGGCCTCTGATAGGTCCAGTGGCAGATCCTCAGTTAGCAATAGTGTTAGGGCCATAGTTAGGGACAGTGTCAGGACTGGATGTAGGGCGAGCATCTAGGCCTTAGTTCGGGACAGTTTCATGGTCTTGGGACTAAATTCAGTGCCTGAGGTAGGCACAGCCTAAGGGCTTCAGTTAGCATAAGAGGCAGGACATTAGCTAGTGACCGTGTCAGTTTAACATCTAGGGATAGTGTCAGGAAATGACCTAAGGATAGTGTGAAGACCTTTGTTATGGAGACTCTCAGGGCCTTATTCAGAACCAGTGTTAGGGCTTCAGGTAGGGACAGCATCAGAGCCTGACTTAGGGAGAGCGTTAGGGTCTGCGTGAGGCCTAGCATCAGACACTTAGTGGGGGACACTATCGGGGCATGACTTAGGAGCAGCATCAGGGCCTCTGTTGGATCAGCCTTAGGGTCTTAGTTAAAGACATGATCAGGGTCTGAGTTAGTCACAGCATCAAGGCCTGAGTTAGTTAGGGAAAGCTTCAGGGCCTCACTTAGGGACAGCGTCAGGGTTTACTGTGGGACAGTTTCAGGACCTTGGTAAGACATGGGTCAGGTTATTAGCTCCGGATAATGTCAGGACTTTAGATGTTGATGGCAGCAGCCCTTAGTTAGAGACAGTGTCAGGCCCTGAGTTACGACTAGCATCAGAGCCTTTGTTAGATACAATGTACGGGACTGAATTAGGAGTAGAGTCAGGGCCTTCGTTAGTGACAGTGTCAGGGCCTGACTTAGGGAGAGCGACAGGGCCTGAGTGAGGCTTAGCATCAGGCCCTTAGCTGGGCACACTGTCAGGGCATGACTTTGGAGCAGCATCAGCGTCTTTGCTGGATCAGCATTAAGGTCTTCGTTAGGTACATGATCAGGGCCTGAATTAGTCACAGCTTCAAGGTTTCAGTTAAGGAAAGCTTCAGGGCCTGAGTTAGGGACAGCCTCAGGTCTTCACTTAGGGACAGCGTCAGGGCTTACTTTGGGACAGTTTCAGGACCTTGGAAAGACATAGGTCAGGATATTAGCTCAGGATAATGTCAGGACTTTTGATAGTGATGGCAGCAGGGCCTTAGTTACAGACGGTTTCAGGGCCTGAGTTAGGCCTAGCATCAGAGACTTTGTTAGGTACAGTGTAAGGGACTGAGTTAGCAGTAGTGTCAGGGCCTTGCTTAGGGACTGTGTCAGGGTCTGATTTAGGTGTACTGTCTGAGACCTAGTTAGGGACAGTGCTAGGGCCTGAGTTAGGATTAGTGTCAAGGCCTTATTTAGGACCAATTTCAGGGCCTTAGTTTGGACTAGCATCAGAGCCATTGTTAGGAATCGTATGAGGGCCTGAGTTAGGCATACTATCAGGGCCTTAGTTAGGGACAGATTTAGGGCCTGAGTTAGGATTAGTGTCAAGGCCTTATTTAGGACCAATTTTAGGGCTTTAGTTTGGACTAGCAACAAAGCCTTTGTTAGGTATCATGCTGGGGCCTCAGTTAGGTGTAGTGTCAGGGCCATTGTTAGGGACAGTATCAGGGCCTGACTTAGGAGAAGTTCAGGGCCTTAGCCAGGGAAAGTGTCAGGGCCTTAGTTAGGGACATTATCAGGGCCTGAATTAGCAGTAGTGTCAAAAGTCCTTAGTGAGGACAGTAAGGAGTCAGTCAGGACTCAGGCCCTGACACTGTTCTGAAATAAGGCCCTGACATCACCTGTAACACAGGTCCTGATCTCATTCCTACCATAGGCGCTGATGTTGGACTTAACTAAGGCCCCGACACTGGTCCTAACTAAAGCTGTGACACTACTCCTAACTCAGGCCCTGACACTGTCCCTAACAAAGCCTGTGACACTACTCCTAAATCAGGCACTGACACTGTCCCTAACTAGGCCCTGACATACACCTAACTCAGGCCCTGACACTCTCTCTAACTAAGGCCCTGATACTACTCCACACTCAGCACTGACACTGTCACTAACTAAGGCCCTGACACTATTCATAGCTCACGCCCTAACACAACTCCTAAGTCATGCCCTGACAATGTCCCTAACTAAGGCCCTGACACTATTCCTAACTCAGGCGCTGACACAATACTTAAGGAAGGCCCTGACATTACTCCTAACTCAGGCCCTGAAAAGGTCCCTAACTAAGGCCGACACAACTCCTAACTCAGGCACTAACACTGTCCCTAAATAAGGCCCTGAAACTATTCCTAACTGAGGCGCTGATACAATACCTAACGAAGGCACTGATGCTCCTCCTAACTAAGGCCCTGACACTACTCCTATCTCAAGCAATGACACTGTCCCTAACTTAGGCCCCGACTCTACTCCTGACTCAGGCACTGACACTGGCCCTAACTTAGGCCCGGACACTACTCCTAACTAAGCAACTGACACTGTCCCTAACTAAGGCCCGGACACTACTCCTTACTCAGGCACTGACAATGTCACTAACTAAGGCCGTGACACTACTCCCAAAATAGGCACTGAGACTGTCCCTAAATATGCCCTGACAGTACTCCGAACTCAGGCACTGACACTGTCCTTAACTAAGGCCCTGATACTACTTCCACCTCAGGCACTGACACTCTCCCGAAGTAAGCCCTGACATTACTCCCAATTCCGGCATTGACACTTTCGCTAACTAAGGCCCTGAAACTACTAACAACTCAGGCCCTTACACTGTTACTAACTACCGGTCTCAGACTACTCCTAACTCAGTCCCTGGCACTGTCCATAACTTAGGCTCTGGCACTATTCCTAACTCAGACACTGACGCTGTCCCTTAACTAAGGGTCTGACACTCCTCCCAACTCAGACACTGACACTCTCCCTAACAAAGGCCTTAACACTACTCTTAACTAATACCCTGACACTGTCCCTAACAAAGACCCTGACACTATTCCCAACTCAGGCGCTGTCACTCTCCGTAACTAAGACCGTGACACTACTCCCATCTCAGCCACTGACATTGTCCCTAAGGCCCTGACACTACCTCCAACTCAGGCACTGACACTATCCCTAACTAAGGCCCTGACACTACTCCCAAACTAGGCCCTGACATTGTCCCTAACTAAGGCCTTGACGTTACTCTCAACTCAGGCACTAACACTGTCCCTAACTAAGGACTTGACAGTACTCTTAACTCAGGCCCTGGCACAGTCCCGAACAAAAGCCTGCCACTACCCCCAACTCTGGCACTGAGAATGTCCCTAACTACGGCCATCACACTACTCCTAACTCAGGCACTGACGCTGTCCCTAAGTAAGGCCCTGACACTACTCCCAACGCAGGCACTGACGCTGTCCCTAACTAAGGCTCTGACACTACTCCCAACACAGGCATTGACACTGTCCCTATCTAAGGCCCTCACACTACTACTTACTTAGGCACTGACACGCTACCTAACTAAGGCCCTGAGACTACTTCTACCTCAGACCCTGACACTGCCCCTAACGAAGGGCCTGATACTACTCCCAACACAGGCACTGACACTCTCCCTAACTAAGGCCTTGACACTACTTTTAACTCATGCCCTGATGCTGTCCCCAAAAAAGACCCTGACACTACTCCCATCTCAGCCACTGACACTGTCCCTAATGCCCTGACACTACTTCCAACTCAGGCACTGACACTGTCCCTAACTAGGACCTGACACTACTCCCAACTCAGGCACTGACACTGTCCCTAACTCAGGCCCTGACATATCTCCCAACTCCGGCACTGACACTTTCTCTAACTACGGCCCTGAAACTACTCACAACTCAGGCACTGACCCTGTCCCTAACTAGGCCCTGACACTACTCCCAACTCAGGCACTGACACTGTCCCTAATTAAGGCCCTGACATAACTCCCAACTCTGGCACTGACACTTTCTCTAACTAAGGCCCTGTAACTACTCACAACTCAGGCCCTGACACTGTTCCTAACTACCAGTCTCAGACTACTCCTAACTTAGGCCCTGACACTATTCCTAACACAATCACTGACACTGTCCCTAACTAAGGTCCTGAGACGATTCCTAACTCAGACCCTGACACTGTCCATAACTTAGGCCATGTCACTATTCCCAACTCAGGCACTGACGCTCTTCCTAACTAAGGGTCTGACACTACTCCAAACTGAGACACTGACACTCTTCCAAATTAAGGCCTTGACACTACTCTTAACTCAGGCCCTGACACTGTCCATAATAAAGACCCTGAAGAAAATCCCAGCTTAGGCACTGACAATGTCCGTAACTAAGGCCCTGACACTATTCCCATCTCAGCCACTGACACTGTCCCTAACTATGGCCCTGACACTACTCCCAATGCAAGCACTGGCGCTGTCCCTAACTAAGGCACTGGCACTACTCCCAACTCGCCCTGGCTCTGTCCCTAACTAAGGCTCTGACACTACTCCCATTTCAGGCAATGACAGTGTCCCTAACTGAGGCAATGATACTACTCCCAACTCAAGCACTAAGGCTCTGGATCATTGTGATGACAAGCGCCATGGAGCATTGTGATGACAAGGGCCATGGAGAATTGTGATGACGGGTCCTGGAGCATTGTGGTGACAAGGGCCATGGAGCATTTTGATGACAGGGGTCATGGGGCATTGTGATGAAAGTGGTCATGGAGCATTGTGATTAAAGTGGTCATGGAACATTGTGATAAAAGTGGTCATGTAGCATTGTGATGAAAAGTGCTATGGAGCATTGGGATGACAGGGGTCATGGAGCATTGTGATGACAAATGCGTGGAGATTTGTGATGACGAGAACCATGGGGCATTGAGATTATAAGGATGATGCAGCATTGTGATGACAGGGGCCATGGAGCATTTTAATGACAAGGGACATGGAGCATTGTGATGACAGAGGTCATGGAGCATTGTGGTGACCAGCGGCATGGAGCACTGTGAAGAAAGGGGTACTGTAACATTGTGATGAAAGGGTCAAGGAGCATTTTGATTACAAGGATCATGGAGCATTGTGATGACAAGGGCCATGGAGCATTGTGATGACAGGGCTCATGTGGCATTATGATGACAGTGGTCATGGAGCAATGTGATGAACGTTGTCATGGAGCACTGTGATTACAGGGGCCATGGAGAATTGTGATGACAAAGGCCAGGGAACATGGTGATGACAGGGGTCATGGAGCATTGTGCTGAAAACGGACCTGGAGCATTGTGATGAAAGGGGTCATGGCTCACTGTGATGACAGGGGGCCTGGAACATTGTGATGACAGGCGTCACGGGGCACTGTGATGACAAGGGCCATGGAACATTTTGATGATAGTGGTCATATGGCATTTTGAATGACAGGGGCCATGAAGCATTGTGATGACAAGAGTCATTGAGACTTGTGATGACAGGGGGCATGGAGCTTTGTGATTTCACAGGCATGTAGCATTTTAGACAAGGCTCATGGAGCATTGGGATGACAGGGGTCATGGAGCATTGTGATGATAAGGGCATGGAGCATTGTGATGACAATGGCATGGAGCATTGCGATGACAAAGTCATGGAGCATTGTGATGACAGGGGTTATGGAGCATTGTGATGACAAGGGCGTGGAGCATTGTGATGACAGTGGTCATGGAACATTGTGACGATAAGGGCATCGAGCCGAGCTAGGGACAGTCTAGCGGCCTTGGGACTAAATTCAGTGCCTGAATTAGGCACAGCATAAGGTCTTTAGTTAGCATAAGAGGTAGGACATTAGCTCGGGACAGGGTTAGGGTAAAGGCTTGGAATCGTGTCAGGAAATGACCTAAGGATAGTGTGAAGACCTTTGTTACTGAGACTCTCAGGGACTTATTCAGAAGCAGTGTTAGGGCTTCAGGTCGGGACAGCATCAGGGCCTGACTTAGGGAGAGCGACAGGGCCTGAGTGAGGCCTAATGTCAGGCCCTTAGCTGGGGACACTGTCAGGGAATGACTTAGGAGCAGCATCAATGCCTTTGTTGGATCAGCTTTAGGTTCTTAGTTAAAGACATGACCGGAGCCCTAGTTAGTCACAGCGTCAAGGCCTCAGTTAGGGAAAGCTTCAGGGTCTGAGTTACAGACAGCCTCATGTCTTCACTTAAAGACAGCGACAGGGCTTTCTTAGGGACAGTGTCAGGACCTTGGTTAGAAATGAGTCAGGATATTAGCTCAGGAGAGTGTCAGGATTTTAGTCATTGCTGGCAGCAGGGCCTATATTAAGGACAGATTCCGGGCCTTTGTTAGATTCAGCGTCATGGCCTTAGTTAGGAGTAGTCAGGGCCTTAGTTAGGGAGAGCATTAGGGTTTCAGTTAGCATAAGGTGCAGGAGATTATCTCGGGACAGAGTCAGGTTCCAGGCCAGAGACAGTGAAAGGAAATGACCAAGGGATAACGAGAAGACCTTAGTTATTGAGAGCATTGGGGCCTTAGTTAGCAGCAGCGTGAGCACCTTAATCAGGACCAGTGCCAGGGCTTGATGTATGGACAGCATCAGAGCCTAACTAAGGTACAGCAACAGGGCCTAAGTGAGGCCTATCTTTAGGGCCTGAGTAAGGGGCAGTATCAGGGCATGACTTAGGAGCAGCATAAAGGCCTCTGTAGGATCAGCATTAGGGTCTTGGTTAAAGCTATTATCAGGGCCTCCGTTAGGGATAGCCTCAAGGCCTCACTTAGGGACAGCGTCAGGGCTTACTTTGGGAAAGTTTCAGGACCTTGGTAAGACATGGGTCAGGCTATTAGCTCAGGATAATATCAGGTGTTCAGATATTGACGGCAGCAGGGCCTTAGTTAGAGGCAGTGTCAGCGCCTAAGTTAGGACTAGCATCAGAGCCTTTGTTAGGTACAGTGTCAGTGACTGAGTTAGGTGTAGTGTCAGAGCCTTAGTTAGGGACAGTGTCAGGGCCTGCATTAGGACGAGCCTCCAGGCCTCAGTTAGGGACAGGTTCACGGCCTCGGACCTAAATTCAGGGCCTCATTTAGGGACAGAATCAGGGATTTAGCTAGCATAAGGGGATCTACAGCTGAAAGCAACCTGAGCACCACCACAAGCAGATGCACAAGTGAACCATGCACGCTCCTATGAAGGAATATTCCACAGCAGTTGAGTACATTTTGTTTAAAGTTAGTAACACTATAAAAATTATGTTTTGAAGAAAACTATATTCAGAAGATGAAAGAATCTCGTTCTAAAGAATCTCTTTAGCTCATCTCGACATTAGCTAAAGAGAAGGTTGGGTTAAGGTCTAGGGAGAGTGTCAGGAAATGACCTAGGGATAGTGTCAAGACCTTAGTTACTTAGCACATCAGGACCTAATTTAGGAGCAGTGAGTGTCAGGGCTTCGGGTAGGAACAGCGTCAGAGCCTGACTTAGGGAGTGGGACAGGGCCTGAGTGAGGCCTAGCGTCAGGGCCTTAGCTAGAGACAGTGTCAGGACATGACTTAGGAGCAGCATAAGAGCCACGGTAGGATCAGCCTCAGGGGCTATGTTACAGATATTATCAGGGCCTCTGTTAGGGACAGCCTCAAGGCCTCACTTAGAGACAGCATCAGGGCTTCCTTAGGGACAGTTTCAGCACCTTGGTAAGAGATGGGTCAAGAAATTAGCTCAGGATAGTGTCAGGACGTTAGATATTGACGGCAGTAGGTCCTTAGTTAAGGACAGTGTCAGGCCCTGAATTAGGACGAACATCGAGGCCTTAGGTACGGACAGGGTCACAGCCTCGAGAGTAATTTTAGGCCCTTAGTTAAGGACAGCAGCAAGGCTGTAGTTAGCATAAGAGGCACGACATTTGCTAGGGACAGGGTCAGGTTACTCTCTAGGGATAGTGTCAGGAAAGGACCTAAGCATAGTGTCAAAACCTTAGTTACTGAGAGTATCAGATCCTTATTTAGAACCAGTGTCAGGGCTTCAGGTAGGGACAGCATCAGAGCCTGACTTAGGGAGAGCGTTAGGGCCTGAGTGAGGCCTAGTGTC
>NW_028124532.1:0-66711 GCF_965194825.1 Balaenoptera physalus
CTAACCCTAACACGTACCCTAATCCTAACCCGTACCCTAAACCGAGTCCTAACCCTAACACTAACCCTAACCCTAACCCTAACCCATATCCTACGCCGTACCCGAAGCCCTCCCCGAACCCGTACCCTAAGCCGTACCCTAAGCCTAACCCTAAGCCTAACCCTAACCCTAGGCTACCCTTGACTGCTTCTGCCTCCAATAGATTTCCTAAGCACTGGTGTTTTAAGGAACAGCTTAAAAAGAGAATCCTAATGTGATTTCTTTATAATGTGTGTGTTCCTTATATTATCTTAGTGTCTAAACTCTTCTCCATGGCTGAACCCCCAAATAATATTCCTTTACGTGCTAAGGGGTATCTAGAGAGTGGGATAGGTTTAATAACTACCTTAACCCTAACGTGTACCCTAACCCTAACCCCTACCCTAACCCTAACACGTACCCTAATCCTAACCCGTACCCTAAACCGAGCCCTAACCCTAACACAAACCCTAACCCTAACCCTAACCCATACCCTACGCCGTACCCGAAGCCCTCCCCGAACCCATACCCTAAGCCGTACCCTAAGCCTAACCCTAACCCTGGGCTACCCTTGACTGCTTCTGCCTCCAATAGATTTCCTAAGCACTAGTGTTTTAAGGAACAGCTTAAAAAGAGAATCCTAATGTGATTTCTTTATAATGGGTGTGTTCCATACCTAATCCTAGTGTCTAAACTCTTCTCCATGGCTGGACCCCCAAATAATATTCCTTTATGTGCTAAGGGGTATCTAGAGAGTGGGATAGGTTTAATCACTACCCTAACCCTAACGTGTACCCTAACCCTAACCCCTACCCTAACCCTAACACGTACCCTAATCCTAACCCGTACCCTAAACCGAGCCCTAACCCTAACACTAACCCTAAGCCTAACCCTAACCCATACCCTACGCCGTACCCGAAGCCCTCCCCGAACCCGTACCCTAAGCCGTACCCTAAGCCTAACCCTAAGCCTAACCCTAACCCTAGGCTACCCTTGACTGCTTCTGCCTCCAATAGATTTCATAAGCACTAGTGTTTTAAGGAACAGCTTAAAAAGAGAATCCTAATGTGATTTCTTTATAATGGGTGTGTTCCTTATCTTATCCTAGTGTCTAAACTCTTCTCCATGGCTGGACCCCCAAATAATATTCCTTTACGTGCTAAGGGGTAACTAGAGAGTGGGATAGGTTTAATAACTACCCTAACCCTAACGCGTACCCTAACGCTAACACCTACCCTAACCCTAACACGTACCCTAATCCTAACCAGTACCCTAAACCGAGCCCTAACCCTAACACTAACCCTAACCCTAACCCTAACCCATACCCTACGCCGTACCCGAAGCCCTCCCCGAACCCGTACCCTAAGCCGTACCCTAAGCCTAACCCTAAGCCTAACCCTAACCCTAGGCTACCCTTGACAGCTTCTGCCTCCAATAGATTTCCTAAGCACTAGTGTTTTAAGGAACAGCTTAAAAAGAGAATCCTAATGTGATTTCTTTATAATGTGTGTGTTCCTTATATTATCTTAGTGTCTAAACTCTTCTCCATGGCTGGACCCCAAAATAATATTCCTTTACGTGCTAAGGGGTATCTAGAGAGTGGGATAGGTTTAATAACTACCCTAACCGTAACGCGTACCCTAACCCTAACCCCTACCCTAACCCTAACACGTACCCTAATCCTAACCCGTACCCTAAACCGAGCCCTAACCCTAACACTAACCCTAACCCTAACCCTAACCCATACCCTACGCAATACCCGAAGCCCTCCCCGAATACGTACCCTAAGCTGTACCCTAAGCCTAACCCTGAGCCTAACCCTAACCCTAGGCTACCCTTGACTGCTTCTGCCTCCAATAGATTTCCTAAGCACTAGTGTTTTAAGGAACAGCTTAAAAAGAGAATCCTAATGTGATTTCTTTATAATGGTTGTGTTCCTTATCTTATCCTAGTGTCTAAACTCTTCTCCATGGCTGGACCCCCAAATAATATTCCTTTACGTGCTAAGGGGTAACTAGAGAGTGGGATAGGTTTAATAACTACCCTAACCCTAACGCGTACCATAACCCTAACCCCTAACCTAACCCTAACACGTACCCTAATCCTAACCCGTACCCTAAACCGAGTCCTAACCCTAACACTAACCCTAACCCTAACCCTAACCCATACCCTACGCCGTACCCGAAGCCCTCCCCGAACCCGTACCCTAAGCCGTACCCTACGCCTAACCCTAAGCCTAACCCTAACCCTAGGTTACCCTTGACTGCTTCTTCCTCCAATAGATTTCCTAAGCACTAGTGTTTTAAGGAACAGTTTAAAAAGAGAATCCTAATGTGATTTCTTTATAATGTGTGTGTTCCTTATATTATCTTAGTGTCTAAACTCTTCTCCATGGCTGGACCCCCAAATAATATTCCTTTACGTGCTAAGGGGTATCTACAGAGTGGGATAGGTTTAATAACTACCCTAACCCTAACGCGTACCCTAACCCTAACCCCTACCCTAACCCTAACACGTACCCTAATCCTAACCCGTACCCTAAACCGAGCCCTAACCCTAACACTAACCCTAACCCTAACCCTAACCCATACCCTACGCCGTACCCGAAGCCCTCCACGAACCCGTACCCTACGCCGTACCCTAAGCCTAACCCTAAGCCTAACCCTAACCCTAGGCTACCCTTGACTGCTTCTGCCTCCAATAGATTTCCTAAGCACTAGTGTTTTAAGGAACAGCTTAAAAAGAGAATCCTAATGTGATTTCTTTATAATGGGTGTGTTCCTTATCTTATCCTAGTGTCTAAACTCTTCTCCATGGCTGGACCACCAAATAATATTCCTTTCCGTGCTAAGGGGTATCTAGAGAGTGGGACAGGTTTAATAACTACCCTAACCGTAACACGTACCCTAACCCTAACCCCTACCCTAACCCTAACACGTACCCTAATCCTAACCCGTACCCTAAACCGAGCCCTAACCCTAACACTAACCCTAACCCTAACCCTAACCCATACCCTACGCCGTACCCGAAACCCTCTCCGAACCCGTACCCTACGCCGTACCCTAAGCCTAACCCTAAGCCTAACCCTAACCCTAGGCTACCCTTGACTGCTTCTGCCTCCAATAGATTTCCTAAGCACTAGTGTTTTAAGGAACAGCTTAAAAAGAGAATCCTAATGTGATTTCTTTATAATGGGTGTGTTCCTTATCTTATCCTAGTGTCTAAACTCTTCTCCATGGCTGGACCCCCAAATAATATTCCTTTACGTGCTAAGGGGTAACTAGAGAGTGGAATAGGTTTAATAACTACCCTAACCCTAACGCGTACCCTAATGCTAACCCCTACCCTAACCCTAACACGTACCCTAATCCTAACCCGTACCCTAAACCGAGCCCTAACCCTAACACTAACCCTAACCCTAACCCTAACCCATACCCTACGCCGTACCCGAAGCCCTCCCCGAACCCGTACCCTAAGCCGTACCCTAAGCCTAACCCTAAGCCTAACCCTAACCCTAGGCTACCCTTGACTGCTTCTGCCTCCAATAGATTTCCTAAGCACTAGTGTTTTAAGGAACAGTTTAAAAAGAGAATCCTAATGTGATTTCTTTATAATGTGTGTGTTCCTTATATTATCTTAGTGTCTAAACTCTTCTCCATGGCTGGACCCCCAAATAATATTCCTTTACGTGCTAAGGGGTATCTACAGAGTGGGATAGGTTTAATAACTACCCTAACCCTAACGCGTACCCTAACCCTAACCCCTACCCTAACCCTAACACGTACCCTAATCCTAACCCGTACCCTAAACCGAGCCCTAACCCTAACACTAACCCTAACCCTAACCCTAACCCATACCCTACGCCGTACCCGAAGCCCTCCACGAACCTGTACCCTACGCCGTACCCTAAGCCTAACCCTAAGCCTAACCATAACCCTAGGCTACCCTTGACTGCTTCTGCCTCCAATAGATTTCCTAAGCACTAGTGTTTTAAGGAACAGCTTAAAAAGAGAATCCTAATGTGATTTCTTTATAATGGGTGTGTTCCTTATCTTATCCTAGTGTCTAAACTCTTCTCCATGGCTGGACCCCCAAATAATATTCCTTTCCGTGCTAAGGGGTATCTAGAGAGTGGGACAGGTTTAATAACTACCCTAACCGTAACACGTACCCTAACCCTAACCCCTACCCTAACCCTAACACGTACCCTAATCCTATCCCGTACCCTAAACCGAGCCCTAACCCTAACACTAACCCTAACCCTAACCCTAACCCATACCCTACGCCGTACCCGAAACCCTCTCCGAACCCGTACCCTAAGCCGTACCCTAAGCCTAACCCTAAGCCTAACCCTAACCCTAGGCTACCCTTGACTGCTTCTGCCTCCAATAGATTTCCTAAGCACTAGTGTTTTAAGGAACAGCTTAAAAAGAGAATCCTAATGTGATTTCTTTATAATGGGTGTGTTCCTTATCTTATCCTAGTGTCTAAACTCTTCTCCATGGCTGGACCCCCAAATAATATTCCTTTACGTGCTAAGGGGTAACTAGAGAGTGGAATAGGTTTAATAACTACCCTAACCCTAACGCGTACCCTAACGCTAACCCCTACCCTAACCCTAACACGTACCCTAATCCTAACCCGTACACTAAACCGAGCCCTAACCCTAACACTAACCCTAACCCTAACCCTAACCCATACCCTACGCCGTACCCGAAGCCCTCCCCGAACCCGTACCCTAAGCCGTACCCTAAGCCTAACCCTAAGCCTAACCCTAACCCTAGGCTACCCTTGACTGCTTCTGCCTCCAATAGATTTCCTAAGCACTAGTGTTTTAAGGAACAGCTTAAAAAGAGAATCCTAATGTGATTTCTTTATAATGGGTGTGTTCCATATCTAATCCTAGTGTCTAAACTCTTCTCCATGGCTGGACCCCCAAATAATATTCCTTTATGTGCTAAGGGGTATCTAGAGAGTGGGATAGGTTTAATCACTACCCTAACCCTAACGTGTACCCTAACCCTAACCCCTACCCTAACCCTAACACGTACCCTAATCCTAACCCGTACCCTAAACCGAGCCCTAACCCTAACACTAACCGTAACCCTAACCCTAACCCATACCCTACGCCGTACCCGAAGCCCTCCCCGAACCCGTACCCTAAGCTGTACCCTAAGCCTAACCCTGAGCCTAACCCTAACCCTAGGCTACCCTTGACTGCTTCTGCCTCCAATAGATTTCCTAAGCACTAGTGTTTTAAGGAACAGCTTAAAAAGAGAATCCTAATGTGATTTCTTTATAATGGGTGTGTTCCTTATCTTATCCTAGTGTCTAAACTCTTCTCCATGGCTGGACCCCCAAATAATATTCCTTTACGTGCTAAGGGGAAACTAGAGAGTGGGATAGGTTTAATAACTACCCTAACCCTAACGCGTACCATAACCCTAACCCCTACCCTAACCCTAACACGTACCCTAATCCTAACCCGTACCCTAAACCGAGTCCTAACCCTAACACTAACCCTAACCCTAACCCTAACCCATATCCTACGCCGTACCCGAAGCCCTCCCCGAACCCGTACCCTAAGCCGTACCCTAAGCCTAACCCTAAGCCTAACCCTAACCCTAGGCTACCCTTGACTGCTTCTGCCTCCAATAGATTTCCTAAGCACTGGTGTTTTAAGGAACAGCTTAAAAAGAGAATCCTAATGTGATTTCTTTATAATGTGTGTGTTCCTTATATTATCTTAGTGTCTAAACTCTTCTCCATGGCTGAACCCCCAAATAATATTCCTTTACGTGCTAAGGGGTATCTAGAGAGTGGGATAGGTTTAATAACTACCTTAACCCTAACGTGTACCCTAACCCTAACCCCTACCCTAACCCTAACACGTACCCTAATCCTAACCCGTACCCTAAACCGAGCCCTAACCCTAACACTAACCCTAACCCTAACCCTAACCCATACCCTACGCCGTACCCGAAGCCCTCCCCGAACCCGTACCCTAAGCCGTACCCTAAGCCTAACCCTAAGCCTAACGCTAACCCTAGGCTACCCTTGACTGCTTCTGCCTCCAATAGATTTCATAAGCACTAGTGTTTTAAGGAACAGCTTAAAAAGAGAATCCTAATGTGATTTCTTTATAATGGGTGTGTTCCTTATCTTATCCTAGTGTCTAAACTCTTCTCCGTGGCTGGACCCCCAAATAATATTCCTTTACGTGCTAAGGGGTAACTAGAGAGTGGGATAGGTTTAATAACTACCCTAACCCTAACGCGTACCCTAACGCTAACCCCTACCCTAACCCTAACACGTACCCTAATCCTAACCCGTACCCTAAACCGAGCCCTAACCCTAACACTAACCCTAACCCTAACCCTAACCCATACCCTACGCCGTACCCGAAGCCCTCCCCGAACCCGTACCCTAAGCCGTACCCTAAGCCTAACCCTAAGCCTAACCCTAACCCTAGGCTACCCTTGACTGCTTCTGCCTCCAATAGATTTCCTAAGCACTAGTGTTTTAAGGAACAGCTTAAAAAGAGAATCCTAATGTGATTTCTTTATAATGTGTGTGTTCCTTATATTATCTTAGTGTCTAAACTCTTCTCCATGGCTGGACCCCAAAATAATATTCCTTTACGTGCTAAGGGGTATCTAGAGAGTGTGATAGGTTTAATAACTACCCTAACCGTAACGCGTACCCTAACCCTAACCCCTACCCTAACCCTAACACGTACCCTAATCCTAACCCGTACCCTAAACCGAGCCCTAACCCTAACACTAACCCTAACCCTAACCCTAACCCATACCCTACGCAATACCCGAAGCCCTCCCCGAATACGTACCCTAAGCTGTACCCTAAGCCTAACCCTGAGCCTAACCCTAACCCTAGGCTACCCTTGACTGCTTCTGCCTCCAATAGATTTCCTAAGCACTAGTGTTTTAAGGAACAGCTTAAAAAGAAAATCCTAATGTGATTTCTTTATAATGGGTGTGTTCCTTATCTAATCCTAGTGTCTAAACTCTTCTCCATGGCTGGACCCCCAAATAATATTCCTTTATGTGCTAAGGGGTATCTAGAGAGTGGGATAGGTTTAATCACTACCCTAACCCTAACGTGTACCCTAACCCTAACCCCTACCCTAACCCTAACACGTACCCTAATCCTAACCCGTACCCTAAACCGAGCCCTAACCCTAACACTAACCCTAACCCTAACCCTAACCCATACCCTACGCCGTACCTGAAGCCCTCCCCGAACCCGTACCCTAAGCTGTACCCTAAGCCTAACCCTGAGCCTAACCCTAACACTAGGCTACCCTTGAATGCTTCTGCCTCCAATAGATTTCCTAAGCACTAGTGTTTTAAGGAACAGCTTAAAAAGAGAATCCTAATGTGATTTCTTTATAATGGGTGTGTTCCATATCTAATCCTAGTGTCTAAACTCTTCTCCATGGCTGGACCCCCAAATAATATTCCTTTATGTGCTAAGGGGTATCTAGAGAGTGGGATAGGTTTAATCACTACCCTAACCCTAACGTGTACCCTAACCCTAACCCCTACCCTAACCCTAACACATACCCTAATCCTAACCCGTGCCCTAAACCGAGCCCTAACCCTAACACTAACCCTAAGCCTAACCCTAACCCATACCATACGCCGTACCCGAAGCCCTCCCCGAACCCGTACCCTAAGCCGTACCCTAAGCCTAACCCTAACCCTAGGCTACCCTTGACTGCTTCTGCCTCCAATAGATTTCATAAGCACTAGTGTTTTAAGGAACAGCTTAAAAAGAGAATCCTAATGTGATTTCTTTATAATGGGTGTGTTCCTTATCTTATCCTAGTGTCTAAACTCTTCTCCATGGCTGGACCCACAAATAATATTCCTTTACGTGCTAAGGGGTAACTAGAGAGTGGGATAGGTTTAATAACTACCCTAACCCTAACGCGTACCCTAACGCTAACCCCTACCCTAACCCTAACACGTACCCTAATCCTAACCCGTACCCTAAACCGAGCCCTAACCCTAACACTAACCCTAACCCTAACCCTAACCCATACCCTACGCCGTACCCGAAGCCCTCCCCGAACCCGTACCCTAAGCCGTACCCTAAGCCTAACCCTAAGCCTAACCCTAACCCTAGGCTACCCTTGACTGCTTCTGCCTCCAATAGATTTCCTAAGCACTAGTGTTTTAAGGAACAGCTTAAAAAGAGAATCCTAATGTGATTTCTTTATAATGTGTATGTTCCTTATATTATCTTAGTGTCTAAACTCTTCTCCATGGCTGGACCCCAAAATAATATTCCTTTACGTGCTAAGGGGTATCTAGAGAGTGGGATAGGTTTAATAACTACCCTAACCGTAATGCGTACCCTAACCCTAACCCCTACCCTAACCCTAACACGTACCCTAATCCTAACCCGTACCCTAAACCGAGCCCTAACCCTAACACTAACCCTAACCCTAACCCTAACCCATACCCTACGCAATACCCGAAGCCCTCCCCGAATACGTACCCTAAGCTGTACCCTAAGCCTAACCCTGAGCCTAACCCTAACCCTAGGCTACCCTTGACTGCTTCTGCCTCCAATAGATTTCCTAAGCACTAGTGTTTTACGGAACAGCTTAAAAAGAGAATCCTAATGTGATTTCTTTATAATGGTTGTGTTCCTTATCTTATCCTAGTGTCTAAACTCTTCTCCATGGCTGGACCCCCAAATAATATTCCTTTACGTGCTAAGGGGTAACTAGAGAGTGGGATAGGTTTAATAACTACCCTAACCCTAACGCGTACCATAACCCTAACCCCTAACCTAACCCTAACACGTACCCTAATCCTAACCCGTACCCTAAACCGAGTCCTAACCCTAACACTAACCCTAACCCTAACCCTAACCCATACCCTACGCCGTACCCGAAGCCCTCCCCGAACCCGTACCCTAACCCTAACCCTAAGCCTAACCCTAAGCCTAACCCTAACCCTAGGCTACCCTTGACTGCTTCTGCCTCCAATAGATTTCCTAAGCACTAGTGTTTTAAGGAACAGCTTAAAAAGAGAATCCTAATGTGATTTCTTTATAATGTTTGTGTTCCTTATATTATCTTAGTGTCTAAACTCTTCTCCATGGCTGGACCCCCAAATAATATTCCTTTACGTGCTAAGGGGTATCTAGAGAGTGGGATAGGTTTAATAACTACCCTAACCGTAACGAGTACCCTAACCCTAACCCCTACCCTAACCCTAACACGTACCCTAATCCTAACCCGTACCCTAAACCGAGCCCTAACCCTAACACTAACCCTAACCCTAACCCTAACCCATACCCTACGCAATACCCGAAGCCCTCCCCGAATACGTACCCTATGCCGTACCCTAAGCTTAACCCTAAGCCTAACCCTAACCCTAGGCTACCCTTGACTGCTTCTGCCTCCAATAGATTTCCTAAGCACTAGTGTTTTAAGGAACAGCTTAAAAAGAGAATCCTAATGTGATTTCTTTATAATGGGTGTGTTCCTTATCTTATCCTAGTGTCTAAACTCTTCTCCATGGCTGGACCCCCAAATAATATTCCTTTCCGTGCTAAAGGGTATCTAGAGAGTGGGACAGGTTTAATAACTACCCTAACCGTAACACGTACCCTAACCCTAACCCCTACCCTAACCCTAACACGTACCCTAATCCTAACCCGTACCCTAAACCGAGCCCTAACCCTAACACTAACCCTAACCCTAACCCTAACCCATACCCTACGCCGTACCCGAAGCCCTCCCCGAACCCGTACCCTAAGCCGTACCCTAAGCCTAACCCTAAGCCTAACCCTAACCCTAGGCTACCCTTGACTGCTTCTGCCTCCAATAGATTTCCTAAGCACTAGTGTTTTAAGGAACAGTTTAAAAAGAGAATCCTAATGTGATTTCTTTATAATGTGTGTGTTCCTTATATTATCTTAGTGTCTAAACTCTTCTCCATGGCTGGACCCCCAAATAATATTCCTTTACGTGCTAAGGGGTATCTACAGAGTGGGATAGGTTTAATAACTACCCTAACCCTAACGCGTACCCTAACCCTAACCCCTACCCTAACCCTAACACGTACCCTAATCCTAACCCGTACCCTAAACCGAGCCCTAACCCTAACACTAACCCTAACCCTAACCCTAACCCATACCCTACGCCGTACCCGAAGCCCTCCACGAACCTGTACCCTACGCCGTACCCTAAGCCTAACCCTAAGCCTAACCATAACCCTAGGCTACCCTTGACTGCTTCTGCCTCCAATAGATTTCCTAAGCACTAGTGTTTTAAGGAACAGCTTAAAAAGAGAATCCTAATGTGATTTCTTTATAATGGGTGTGTTCCTTATCTTATCCTAGTGTCTAAACTCTTCTCCATGGCTGGACCCCCAAATAATATTCCTTTCCGTGCTAAGGGGTATCTAGAGAGTGGGACAGGTTTAATAACTACCCTAACCGTAACACGTACCCTAACCCTAACCCCTACCCTAACCCTAACACGTACCCTAATCCTATCCCGTACCCTAAACCGAGCCCTAACCCTAACACTAACCCTAACCCTAACCCTAACCCATACCCTACGCCGTACCCGAAACCCTCTCCGAACCCGTACCCTAAGCCGTACCCTAAGCCTAACCCTAAGGCTAACCCTAACCCTAGGCTACCCTTGACTGCTTCTGCCTCCAATAGATTTCCTAAGCACTAGTGTTTTAAGGAACAGCTTAAAAAGAGAATCCTAATGTGATTTCTTTATAATGGGTGTGTTCCTTATCTTATCCTAGTGTCTAAACTCTTCTCCATGGCTGGACCCCCAAATAATATTCCTTTACGTGCTAAGGGGTAACTAGAGAGTGGAATAGGTTTAATAACTACCCTAACCCTAACGCGTACCCTAACGCTAACCCCTACCCTAACCCTAACACGTACCCTAATCCTAACCCATACACTAAACCGAGCCCTAACCCTAACACTAACCCTAACCCTAACCCTAACCCATACCCTACGCCGTACCCGAAGCCCTCCCCGAACCCGTACCCTAAGCCGTACCCTAAGCCTAACCCTAAGCCTAACCCTAACCCTAGGCTACCCTTGACTGCTTCTGCCTCCAATAGATTTCCTAAGCACTAGTGTTTTAAGGAACAGCTTAAAAAGAGAATCCTAATGTGATTTCTTTATAATGGGTGTGTTCCATATCTAATCCTAGTGTCTAAACTCTTCTCCATGGCTGGACCCCCAAATAATATTCCTTTATGTGCTAAGGGGTATCTAGAGAGTGGGATAGGTTTAATCACTACCCTAACCCTAACGTGTACCCTAACCCTAACCCCTACCCTAACCCTAACACGTACCCTAATCCTAACCCGTACCCTAAACCGAGCCCTAACCCTAACACTAACCCTAACCCTAACCCTAACCCATACCCTACGCCGTACCCGAAGCCCTCCCCGAACCCGTACCCTAAGCTGTACCCTAAGCCTAACCCTGAGCCTAACCCTAACCCTAGGCTACCCTTGACTGCTTCTGCCTCCAATAGATTTCCTAAGCACTAGTGTTTTAAGGAACAGCTTAAAAAGAGAATCCTAATGTGATTTCTCTATAATGGGTGTGTTCCTTATCTTATCCTAGTGTCTAAACTCTTCTCCATGGCTGGACCCCCAAATAATATTCCTTTACGTGCTAAGGGGAAACTAGAGAGTGGGATAGGTTTAATAACTACCCTAACCCTAACGCGTACCATAACCCTAACCCCTACCCTAACCCTAACACGTACCCTAATCCTAACCCGTACCCTAAACCGAGTCCTAACCCTAACACTAACCCTAGCCCTAACCCTAACCCATACCCTACGCCGTACCCGAAGCCCTCCCCGAACCCGTACCCTAACCCTAACCCTAAGCCTAACCCTAAGCCTAACCCTAACCCTAGGCTACCCTTGACTGCTTCTGCCTCCAATAGATTTCCTAAGCACTAGTGTTTTAAGGAACAGCTTAAAAAGAGAATCCTAATGTGATTTCTTTATAATGTTTGTGTTCCTTATATTATCTTAGTGTCTAAACTCTTCTCCATGGCTGGACCCCCAAATAATATTCCTTTACGTGCTAAGGGGTATCTAGAGAGTGGGATAGGTTTAATAACTACCCTAACCGTAACGAGTACCCTAACCCTAACCCCTACCCTAACCCTAACACGTACCCTAATCCTAACCCGTACCCTAAACCGAGCCCTAACCCTAACACTAACCCTAACCCTAACCCTAACCCATACCCTACGCAATACCCGAAGCCCTCCCCGAATACGTACCCTATGCCGTACCCTAAGCTTAACCCTAAGCCTAACCCTAACCCTAGGCTACCCTTGACTGCTTCTGCCTCCAATAGATTTCCTAAGCACTAGTGTTTTAAGGAACAGCTTAAAAAGAGAATCCTAATGTGATTTCTTTATAATGTGTGTGTTCCTTATCTTATCCTAGTGTCTAAACTCTTCTCCATGGCTGGACCCCCAAATAATATTCCTTTACGTGCTAAGGGGTAACTAGAGAGTGGGATAGGTTTAATAACTACCCTAACCCTAACGCGTACCATAACCCTAACCCCTACCCTAACCCTAACACGTACCCTAATCCTAACCCGTACCCTAAACCGAGTCCTAACCCTAACACTAACCCTAACCCTAACCCTAACCCATACCCTACGCTGTACCCGAAGCCCTCCCCGAACCCGTACCCTAAGCCGTACTCTAAGCCTAACCCTAAGCCTAACCCTAACCCTAGGCTACCCTTGACTGCTTCTTCCTCCAATAGATTTCCTAAGCACTAGTGTTTTAAGGAACAGTTTAAAAAGAGAATCCTAATGTGATTTCTTTATAATGTGTGTGTTCCTTATATTATCTTAGTGTCTAAACTCTTCTCCATGGCTGGACCCCCAAATAATATTCCTTTACGTGCTAAGGGGTATCTACAGAGTGGGATAGGTTTAATAACTACCCTAACCCTAACGCGTACCCTAACCCTAACCCCTACCCTAACCCTAACACGTACCCTAATCCTAACCCGTACCCTAAACCGAGCCCTAACCCTAACACTAACCCTAACCCTAACCCTAACCCATACCCTACGCCGTACCCGAAGCTCTCCACGAACCAGTACCCTACGCCGTACCCTAAGCCTAACCCTAAGCCTAACCCTAACCCTAGGCTACCCTTGACTGCTTCTGCCTCAAATAGATTTCCTAAGCAC
Source organism: Balaenoptera physalus (assembly GCF_965194825.1). NCBI lineage: Eukaryota > Metazoa > Chordata > Mammalia > Artiodactyla > Balaenopteridae > Balaenoptera > Balaenoptera physalus. The sequence continues at coordinate 13,274 of NW_028124532.1, forward strand.
TAGTGTTTTAAGGAACAGCTTAAAAAGAGAATCCTAATGTGATTTCTTTATAATGGGTGTGTTCCTTATCTTATCCTAGTGTCTAAACTCTTCTCCATGGCTGGACCCCCAAATAATATTCCTTTCCGTGCTAAAGGGTATCTAGAGAGTGGGACAGGTTTAATAACTACCCTAACCGTAACACGTACCCTAACCCTAACCCCTACCCTAACCCTAACACGTACCCTAATCCTAACCCGTACCCTAAACCGAGCCCTAACCCTAACACTAACCCTAACCCTAACCCTAACCCATACCCTACGCCGTACCCGAAGCCCTCCCCGAACCCGTACCCTAAGCCGTACCCTAAGCCTAACCCTAAGCCTAACCCTAACCCTAGGCTACCCTTGACTGCTTCTGCCTCCAATAGATTTCCTAAGCACTAGTGTTTTAAGGAACAGTTTAAAAAGAGAATCCTAATGTGATTTCTTTATAATGTGTGTGTTCCTTATATTATCTTAGTGTCTAAACTCTTCTCCATGGCTGGACCCCCAAATAATATTCCTTTACGTGCTAAGGGGTATCTACAGAGTGGGATAGGTTTAATAACTACCCTAACCCTAACGCGTACCCTAACCCTAACCCCTACCCTAACCCTAACACGTACCCTAATCCTAACCCGTACCCTAAACCGAGCCCTAACCCTAACACTAACCCTAACCCTAACCCTAACCCATACCCTACGCCGTACCCGAAGCCCTCCACGAACCTGTACCCTACGCCGTACCCTAAGCCTAACCCTAAGCCTAACCATAACCCTAGGCTACCCTTGACTGCTTCTGCCTCCAATAGATTTCCTAAGCACTAGTGTTTTAAGGAACAGCTTAAAAAGAGAATCCTAATGTGATTTCTTTATAATGGGTGTGTTCCTTATCTTATCCTAGTGTCTAAACTCTTCTCCATGGCTGGACCCCCAAATAATATTCCTTTCCGTGCTAAGGGGTATCTAGAGAGTGGGACAGGTTTAATAACTACCCTAACCGTAACACGTACCCTAACCCTAACCCCTACCCTAACCCTAACACGTACCCTAATCCTATCCCGTACCCTAAACCGAGCCCTAACCCTAACACTAACCCTAACCCTAACCCTAACCCATACCCTACGCCGTACCCGAAACCCTCTCCGAACCCGTACCCTAAGCCGTACCCTAAGCCTAACCCTAAGCCTAACCCTAACCCTAGGCTACCCTTGACTGCTTCTGCCTCCAATAGATTTCCTAAGCACTAGTGTTTTAAGGAACAGCTTAAAAAGAGAATCCTAATGTGATTTCTTTATAATGGGTGTGTTCCTTATCTTATCCTAGTGTCTAAACTCTTCTCCATGGCTGGACCCCCAAATAATATTCCTTTACGTGCTAAGGGGTAACTAGAGAGTGGAATAGGTTTAATAACTACCCTAACCCTAACGCGTACCCTAACGCTAACCCCTACCCTAACCCTAACACGTACCCTAATCCTAACCCGTACACTAAACCGAGCCCTAACCCTAACACTAACCCTAACCCTAACCCTAACCCATACCCTACGCCGTACCCGAAGCCCTCCCCGAACCCGTACCCTAAGCCGTACCCTAAGCCTAACCCTAAGCCTAACCCTAACCCTAGGCTACCCTTGACTGCTTCTGCCTCCAATAGATTTCCTAAGCACTGGTGTTTTAAGGAACAGCTTAAAAAGAGAATCCTAATGTGATTTCTTTATAATGTGTGTGTTCCTTATATTATCTTAGTGTCTAAACTCTTCTCCATGGCTGAACCCCCAAATAATATTCCTTTACGTGCTAAGGGGTATCTAGAGAGTGGGATAGGTTTAATAACTACCTTAACCCTAACGTGTACCCTAACCCTAACCCCTACCCTAACCCTAACACGTACCCTAATCCTAACCCGTACCCTAAACCGAGCCCTAACCCTAACACTAACCCTAACCCTAACCCTAACCCATACCCTACGCCGTACCCGAAGCCCTCCCCGAACCCGTACCCTAAGCCGTACCCTAAGCCTAACCCTAAGCCTAACCCTAACCCTAGGCTACCCTTGACTGCTTCTGCCTCCAATAGATTTCATAAGCACTAGTGTTTTAAGGAACAGCTTAAAAAGAGAATCCTAATGTGATTTCTTTATAATGGGTGTGTTCCTTATCTTATCCTAGTGTCTAAACTCTTCTCCATGGCTGGACCCCCAAATAATATTCCTTTACGTGCTAAGGGGTAACTAGAGAGTGGGATAGGTTTAATAACTACCCTAACCCTAACGCGTACCCTAACGCTAACCCCTACCCTAACCCTAACACGTACCCTAATCCTAACCCGTACCCTAAACCGAGCCCTAACCCTAACACTAACCCTAACCCTAACCCTAACCCATACCCTACGCCGTACCCGAAGCCCTCCCCGAACCCGTACCCTAAGCCGTACCCTAAGCCTAACCCTAAGCCTAACCCTAACCCTAGGCTACCCTTGACTGCTTCTGCCTCCAATAGATTTCCTAAGCACTAGTGTTTTAAGGAACAGCTTAAAAAGAGAATCCTAATGTGATTTCTTTATAATGTGTGTGTTCCTTATATTATCTTAGTGTCTAAACTCTTCTCCATGGCTGGACCCCCAAATAATATTCCTTTACGTGCTAAGGGGTATCTAGAGAGTGTGATAGGTTTAATAACTACCCTAACCGTAACGCGTACCCTAACCCTAACCCCTACCCTAACCCTAACACGTACCCTAATCCTAACCCGTACCCTAAACCGAGCCCTAACCCTAACACTAACCCTAACCCTAACCCTAACCCATACCCTACGCAATACCCGAAGCCCTCCCCGAATACGTACCCTAAGCTGTACCCTAAGCCTAACCCTGAGCCTAACCCTAACCCTAGGCTACCCTTGACTGCTTCTGCCTCCAATAGATTTCCTAAGCACTAGTGTTTTAAGGAACAGCTTAAAAAGAAAATCCTAATGTGATTTCTTTATAATGGGTGTGTTCCTTATCTAATCCTAGTGTCTAAACTCTTCTCCATGGCTGGACCCCCAAATAATATTCCTTTATGTGCTAAGGGGTATCTAGAGAGTGGGATAGGTTTAATCACTACCCTAACCCTAACGTGTACCCTAACCCTAACCCCTACCCTAACCCTAACACGTACCCTAATCCTAACCCGTACCCTAAACCGAGCCCTAACCCTAACACTAACCCTAACCCTAACCCTAACCCATACCCTACGCCGTACCTGAAGCCCTCCCCGAACCCGTACCCTAAGCTGTACCCTAAGCCTAACCCTGAGCCTAACCCTAACCCTAGGCTACCCTTGAATGCTTCTGCCTCCAATAGATTTCCTAAGCACTAGTGTTTTAAGGAACAGCTTAAAAAGAGAATCCTAATGTGATTTCTTTATAATGGGTGTGTTCCATATCTAATCCTAGTGTCTAAACTCTTCTCCATGGCTGGACCCCCAAATAATATTCCTTTATGTGCTAAGGGGTATCTAGAGAGTGGGATAGGTTTAATCACTACCCTAACCCTAACGTGTACCCTAACCCTAACCCCTACCCTAACCCTAACACATACCCTAATCCTAACCCGTGCCCTAAACCGAGCCCTAACCCTAACACTAACCCTAAGCCTAACCCTAACCCATACCATACGCCGTACCCGAAGCCCTCCCCGAACCCGTACCCTAAGCCGTACCCTAAGCCTAACCCTAACCCTAGGCTACCCTTGACTGCTTCTGCCTCCAATAGATTTCATAAGCACTAGTGTTTTAAGGAACAGCTTAAAAAGAGAATCCTAATGTGATTTCTTTATAATGGGTGTGTTCCTTATCTTATCCTAGTGTCTAAACTCTTCTCCATGGCTGGACCCCCAAATAATATTCCTTTACGTGCTAAGGGGTAACTAGAGAGTGGGATAGGTTTAATAACTACCCTAACCCTAACGCGTACCCTAACGCTAACCCCTACCCTAACCCTAACACGTACCCTAATCCTAACCCGTACCCTAAACCGAGCCCTAACCCTAACACTAACCCTAACCCTAACCCTAACCCATACCCTACGCCGTACCCGAAGCCCTCCCCGAACCCGTACCCTAAGCCGTACCCTAAGCCTAACCCTAAGCCTAACCCTAACCCTAGGCTACCCTTGACTGCTTCTGCCTCCAATAGATTTCCTAAGCACTAGTGTTTTAAGGAACAGCTTAAAAAGAGAATCCTAATGTGATTTCTTTATAATGTGTATGTTCCTTATATTATCTTAGTGTCTAAACTCTTCTCCATGGCTGGACCCCAAAATAATATTCCTTTACGTGCTAAGGGGTATCTAGAGAGTGGGATAGGTTTAATAACTACCCTAACCGTAATGCGTACCCTAACCCTAACCCCTACCCTAACCCTAACACGTACCCTAATCCTAACCCGTACCCTAAACCGAGCCCTAACCCTAACACTAACCCTAACCCTAACCCTAACCCATACCCTACGCAATACCCGAAGCCCTCCCCGAATACGTACCCTAAGCTGTACCCTAAGCCTAACCCTGAGCCTAACCCTAACCCTAGGCTACCCTTGACTGCTTCTGCCTCCAATAGATTTCCTAAGCACTAGTGTTTTACGGAACAGCTTAAAAAGAGAATCCTAATGTGATTTCTTTATAATGGTTGTGTTCCTTATCTTATCCTAGTGTCTAAACTCTTCTCCATGGCTGGACCCCCAAATAATATTCCTTTACGTGCTAAGGGGTAACTAGAGAGTGGGATAGGTTTAATAACTACCCTAACCCTAACGCGTACCATAACCCTAACCCCTAACCTAACCCTAACACGTACCCTAATCCTAACCCGTACCCTAAACCGAGTCCTAACCCTAACACTAACCCTAACCCTAACCCTAACCCATACCCTACGCCGTACCCGAAGCCCTCCCCGAACCCGTACCCTAACCCTAACCCTAAGCCTAACCCTAAGCCTAACCCTAACCCTAGGCTACCCTTGACTGCTTCTGCCTCCAATAGATTTCCTAAGCACTAGTGTTTTAAGGAACAGCTTAAAAAGAGAATCCTAATGTGATTTCTTTATAATGTTTGTGTTCCTTATATTATCTTAGTGTCTAAACTCTTCTCCATGGCTGGACCCCCAAATAATATTCCTTTACGTGCTAAGGGGTATCTAGAGAGTGGGATAGGTTTAATAACTACCCTAACCGTAACGAGTACCCTAACCCTAACCCCTACCCTAACCCTAACACGTACCCTAATCCTAACCCGTACCCTAAACCGAGCCCTAACCCTAACACTAACCCTAACCCTAACCCTAACCCATACCCTACGCAATACCCGAAGCCCTCCCCGAATACGTACCCTATGCCGTACCCTAAGCTTAACCCTAAGCCTAACCCTAACCCTAGGCTACCCTTGACTGCTTCTGCCTCCAATAGATTTCCTAAGCACTAGTGTTTTAAGGAACAGCTTAAAAAGAGAATCCTAATGTGATTTCTTTATAATGTGTGTGTTCCTTATCTTATCCTAGTGTCTAAACTCTTCTCCATGGCTGGACCCCCAAATAATATTCCTTTCCGTGCTAAGGGGTATCTAGAGAGTGGGACAGGTTTAATAACTACCCTAACCGTAACACGTACCCTAACCCTAACCCCTACCCTAACCCTAACACGTACCCTAATCCTATCCCGTACCCTAAACCGAGCCCTAACCCTAACACTAACCCTAACCCTAACCCTAACCCATACCCTACGCCGTACCCGAAACCCTCTCCGAACCCGTACCCTAAGCCGTACCCTAAGCCTAACCCTAAGCCTAACCCTAACCCTAGGCTACCCTTGACTGCTTCTGCCTCCAATAGATTTCCTAAGCACTAGTGTTTTAAGGAACAGCTTAAAAAGAGAATCCTAATGTGATTTCTTTATAATGGGTGTGTTCCTTATCTTATCCTAGTGTCTAAACTCTTCTCCATGGCTGGACCCCCAAATAATATTCCTTTACGTGCTAAGGGGTAACTAGAGAGTGGAATAGGTTTAATAACTACCCTAACCCTAACGCGTACCCTAACGCTAACCCCTACCCTAACCCTAACACGTACCCTAATCCTAACCCGTACACTAAACCGAGCCCTAACCCTAACACTAACCCTAACCCTAACCCTAACCCATACCCTACGCCGTACCCGAAGCCCTCCCCGAACCCGTACCCTAAGCCGTACCCTAAGCCTAACCCTAAGCCTAACCCTAACCCTAGGCTACCCTTGACTGCTTCTGCCTCCAATAGATTTCCTAAGCACTAGTGTTTTAAGGAACAGCTTAAAAAGAGAATCCTAATGTGATTTCTTTATAATGGGTGTGTTCCATATCTAATCCTAGTGTCTAAACTCTTCTCCATGGCTGGACCCCCAAATAATATTCCTTTATGTGCTAAGGGGTATCTAGAGAGTGGGATAGGTTTAATCACTACCCTAACCCTAACGTGTACCCTAACCCTAACCCCTACCCTAACCCTAACACGTACCCTAATCCTAACCCGTACCCTAAACCGAGCCCTAACCCTAACACTAACCCTAACCCTAACCCTAACCCATACCCTACGCCGTACCCGAAGCCCTCCCCGAACCCGTACCCTAAGCTGTACCCTAAGCCTAACCCTGAGCCTAACCCTAACCCTAGGCTACCCTTGACTGCTTCTGCCTCCAATAGATTTCCTAAGCACTAGTGTTTTAAGGAACAGCTTAAAAAGAGAATCCTAATGTGATTTCTTTATAATGGGTGTGTTCCTTATCTTATCCTAGTGTCTAAACTCTTCTCCATGGCTGGACCCCCAAATAATATTCCTTTACGTGCTAAGGGGAAACTAGAGAGTGGGATAGGTTTAATAACTACCCTAACCCTAACGCGTACCATAACCCTAACCCCTACCCTAACCCTAACACGTACCCTAATCCTAACCCGTACCCTAAACCGAGTCCTAACCCTAACACTAACCCTAACCCTAACCCTAACCCATATCCTACGCCGTACCCGAAGCCCTCCCCGAACCCGTACCCTAAGCCGTACCCTAAGCCTAACCCTAAGCCTAACCCTAACCCTAGGCTACCCTTGACTGCTTCTGCCTCCAATAGATTTCCTAAGCACTGGTGTTTTAAGGAACAGCTTAAAAAGAGAATCCTAATGTGATTTCTTTATAATGTGTGTGTTCCTTATATTATCTTAGTGTCTAAACTCTTCTCCATGGCTGAACCCCCAAATAATATTCCTTTACGTGCTAAGGGGTATCTAGAGAGTGGGATAGGTTTAATAACTACCTTAACCCTAACGTGTACCCTAACCCTAACCCCTACCCTAACCCTAACACGTACCCTAATCCTAACCCGTACCCTAAACCGAGCCCTAACCCTAACACTAACCCTAACCCTAACCCTAACCCATACCCTACGCCGTACCCGAAGCCCTCCCCGAACCCGTACCCTAAGCCGTACCCTAAGCCTAACCCTAAGCCTAACCCTAACCCTAGGCTACCCTTGACTGCTTCTGCCTCCAATAGATTTCATAAGCACTAGTGTTTTAAGGAACAGCTTAAAAAGAGAATCCTAATGTGATTTCTTTATAATGGGTGTGTTCCTTATCTTATCCTAGTGTCTAAACTCTTCTCCATGGCTGGACCCCCAAATAATATTCCTTTACGTGCTAAGGGGTAACTAGAGAGTGGGATAGGTTTAATAACTACCCTAACCCTAACGCGTACCCTAACGCTAACCCCTACCCTAACCCTAACACGTACCCTAATCCTAACCCGTACCCTAAACCGAGCCCTAACCCTAACACTAACCCTAACCCTAACCCTAACCCATACCCTACGCCGTACCCGAAGCCCTCCCCGAACCCGTACCCTAAGCCGTACCCTAAGCCTAACCCTAAGCCTAACCCTAACCCTAGGCTACCCTTGACTGCTTCTGCCTCCAATAGATTTCCTAAGCACTAGTGTTTTAAGGAACAGCTTAAAAAGAGAATCCTAATGTGATTTCTTTATAATGTGTGTGTTCCTTATATTATCTTAGTGTCTAAACTCTTCTCCATGGCTGGACCCCAAAATAATATTCCTTTACGTGCTAAGGGGTATCTAGAGAGTGTGATAGGTTTAATAACTACCCTAACCGTAACGCGTACCCTAACCCTAACCCCTACCCTAACCCTAACACGTACCCTAATCCTAACCCGTACCCTAAACCGAGCCCTAACCCTAACACTAACCCTAACCCTAACCCTAACCCATACCCTACGCAATACCCGAAGCCCTCCCCGAATACGTACCCTAAGCTGTACCCTAAGCCTAACCCTGAGCCTAACCCTAACCCTAGGCTACCCTTGACTGCTTCTGCCTCCAATAGATTTCCTAAGCACTAGTGTTTTAAGGAACAGCTTAAAAAGAAAATCCTAATGTGATTTCTTTATAATGGGTGTGTTCCTTATCTAATCCTAGTGTCTAAACTCTTCTCCATGGCTGGACCCCCAAATAATATTCCTTTATGTGCTAAGGGGTATCTAGAGAGTGGGATAGGTTTAATCACTACCCTAACCCTAACGTGTACCCTAACCCTAACCCCTACCCTAACCCTAACACGTACCCTAATCCTAACCCGTACCCTAAACCGAGCCCTAACCCTAACACTAACCCTAACCCTAACCCTAACCCATACCCTACGCCGTACCTGAAGCCCTCCCCGAACCCGTACCCTAAGCTGTACCCTAAGCCTAACCCTGAGCCTAACCCTAACCCTAGGCTACCCTTGAATGCTTCTGCCTCCAATAGATTTCCTAAGCACTAGTGTTTTAAGGAACAGCTTAAAAAGAGAATCCTAATGTGATTTCTTTATAATGGGTGTGTTCCATATCTAATCCTAGTGTCTAAACTCTTCTCCATGGCTGGACCCCCAAATAATATTCCTTTATGTGCTAAGGGGTATCTAGAGAGTGGGATAGGTTTAATCACTACCCTAACCCTAACGTGTACCCTAACCCTAACCCCTACCCTAACCCTAACACATACCCTAATCCTAACCCGTGCCCTAAACCGAGCCCTAACCCTAACACTAACCCTAAGCCTAACCCTAACCCATACCATACGCCGTACCCGAAGCCCTCCCCGAACCCGTACCCTAAGCCGTACCCTAAGCCTAACCCTAACCCTAGGCTACCCTTGACTGCTTCTGCCTCCAATAGATTTCATAAGCACTAGTGTTTTAAGGAACAGCTTAAAAAGAGAATCCTAATGTGATTTCTTTATAATGGGTGTGTTCCTTATCTTATCCTAGTGTCTAAACTCTTCTCCATGGCTGGACCCCCAAATAATATTCCTTTACGTGCTAAGGGGTAACTAGAGAGTGGGATAGGTTTAATAACTACCCTAACCCTAACGCGTACCCTAACGCTAACCCCTACCCTAACCCTAACACGTACCCTAATCCTAACCCGTACCCTAAACCGAGCCCTAACCCTAACACTAACCCTAACCCTAACCCTAACCCATACCCTACGCCGTACCCGAAGCCCTCCCCGAACCCGTACCCTAAGCCGTACCCTAAGCCTAACCCTAAGCCTAACCCTAACCCTAGGCTACCCTTGACTGCTTCTGCCTCCAATAGATTTCCTAAGCACTAGTGTTTTAAGGAACAGCTTAAAAAGAGAATCCTAATGTGATTTCTTTATAATGTGTATGTTCCTTATATTATCTTAGTGTCTAAATTCTTCTCCATGGCTGGACCCCCAAATAATATTCCTTTACGTGCTAAGGGGTATCTAGAGAGTGGGATAGGTTTAATAACTACCCTAACCGTAACGAGTACCCTAACCCTAACCCCTACCCTAACCCTAACACGTACCCTAATCCTAACCCGTACCCTAAACCGAGCCCTAACCCTAACACTAACCCTAACCCTAACCCTAACCCATACCCTACGCAATACCCGAAGCCCTCCCCGAATACGTACCCTATGCCGTACCCTAAGCTTAACCCTAAGCCTAACCCTAACCCTAGGCTACCCTTGACTGCTTCTGCCTCCAATAGATTTCCTAAGCACTAGTGTTTTAAGGAACAGCTTAAAAAGAGAATCCTAATGTGATTTCTTTATAATGTGTGTGTTCCTTATCTTATCCTAGTGTCTAAACTCTTCTCCATGGCTGGACCCCCAAATAATATTCCTTTACGTGCTAAGGGGTAACTAGAGAGTGGGATAGGTTTAATAACTACCCTAACCCTAACGCGTACCATAACCCTAACCCCTACCCTAACCCTAACACGTACCCTAATCCTAACCCGTACCCTAAACCGAGTCCTAACCCTAACACTAACCCTAACCCTAACCCTAACCCATACCCTACGCCGTACCCGAAGCCCTCCCCGAACCCGTACCCTAAGCCGTACTCTAAGCCTAACCCTAAGCCTAACCCTAACCCTAGGCTACCCTTGACTGCTTCTTCCTCCAATAGATTTCTTAAGCACTAGTGTTTTAAGGAACAGTTTAAAAAGAGAATCCTAATGTGATTTCTTTATAATGTGTGTGTTCCTTATATTATCTTAGTGTCTAAACTCTTCTCCATGGCTGGACCCCCAAATAATATTCCTTTACGTGCTAAGGGGTATCTACAGAGTGGGATAGGTTTAATAACTACCCTAACCCTAACGCGTACCCTAACCCTAACCCCTACCCTAACCCTAACACGTACCCTAATCCTAACCCGTACCCTAAACCGAGCCCTAACCCTAACACTAACCCTAACCCTAACCCTAACCCATACCCTACGCCGTACCCGAAGCTCTCCACGAACCAGTACCCTACGCCGTACCCTAAGCCTAACCCTAAGCCTAACCCTAACCCTAGGCTACCCTTGACTGCTTCTGCCTCAAATAGATTTCCTAAGCACTAGTGTTTTAAGGAACAGCTTAAAAAGAGAATCCTAATGTGATTTCTTTATAATGGGTGTGTTCCTTATCTTATCCTAGTGTCTAAACTCTTCTCCATGGCTGGACCCCCAAATAATATTCCTTTCCGTGCTAAAGGGTATCTAGAGAGTGGGACAGGTTTAATAACTACCCTAACCGTAACACGTACCCTAACCCTAACCCCTACCCTAACCCTAACACGTACCCTAATCCTAACCCGTACCCTAAACCGAGCCCTAACCCTAACACTAACCCTAACCCTAACCCTAACCCATACCCTACGCCGTACCCGGAACCCTCTCCGAACCCGTACCATACGCCGTACCCTAAGCCTAACCCTAAGCCTAACCCTAACCCTAGGCTACCCTTGACTGCTTCTGCCTCCAATAGATTTCCTAAGCACTAGTGTTTTAAGGAACAGCTTAAAAAGAGAATCCTAATGTGATTTCTTTATAATGGGTGTGTTCCTTATCTTATCCTAGTGTCTAAACTCTTCTCCATGGCTGGACCCCCAAATAATATTCCTTTACGTGCTAAGGGGTAACTAGAGAGTGGAATAGGTTTAATAACTACCCTAACCCTAACGCGTACCCTAACGCTAACCCCTACCCTAATCCTAACACGTACCCTAATCCTAACCCGTACCCTAAACCGAGCCCTAACCCTAACACTAACCCTAACCCTAACCCTAACCCATACCCTACGCCGTACCCGAAGCCCTCCCCGAACCCGTACCCTAAGCCGTACCCTAAGCCTAACCCTAAGCCTAACCCTAACCCTAGGCTACCCTTGACTGCTTCTGCCTCCAATAGATTTCCTAAGCACTAGTGTTTTAAGGAACAGCTTAAAAAGAGAATCCTAATGTGATTTCTTTATAATGGGTGTGTTCCATATCTTATCCTAGTGTCTAAACTCTTCTCCATGGCTGGACCCCCAAATAATATTCCTTTATGTGCTAAGGGGTATCTAGAGAGTGGGATAGGTTTAATCACTACCCTAACCCTAACGTGTACCCTAACCCTAACCCCTACCCTAACCCTAACACGTACCCTAATCCTAACCCGTACCCTAAACCGAGCCCTAACCCTAACACTAACCCTAAGCCTAACCCTAACCCATACCCTACGCCGTACCCGAAGCCCTCCCCGAACCCGTACCCTAAGCCGTACCCTAAGCCTAACCCTAAGCCTAACCCTAACCCTAGGCTACCCTTGACTGCTTCTGCCTCCAATAGATTTCCTAAGCACTAGTGTTTTAAGGAACAGCTTAAAAAGAGAATCCTAATGTGATTTCTTTATAATGGGTGTGTTCCTTATCTTATCCTAGTGTCTAAACTCTTCTCCATGGCTGGACACCCAAATAATATTCCTTTACGTGCTAAGGGGTAACTAGAGAGTGGGATAGGTTTAATAACTACCCTAACCCTAACGCGTACCCTAACGCTAACCCCTACCCTAACCCTAACACGTACCCTAATCCTAACCCGCACCCTAAACCGAGCCCTAACCCTAACACTAACCCTAACCCTAACCCTAACCCATACCCTACGCCGTACCCGAAGCCCTCCCCGAACCCGTACCCTAAGCCGTACCCTAAGCCTAACCCTAAGCCTAACCCTAACCCTAGGCTACCCTTGACTGCTTCTGCCTCCAATAGATTTCCTAAGCACTAGTGTTTTAAGGAACAGCTTAAAAAGAGAATCCTAATGTGATTTCTTTATAATGTGTGTGTTCCTTATATTATCTTAGTGTCTAAACTCTTCTCCATGGCTGGACCCCCAAATAATATTCCCTTACGTGCTAAGGGGTATCTAGAGAGTGGGATAGGTTTAATAACTACCTTAACCCTAACGTGTACCCTAACCCTAACCCCTACCCTAACCCTAACACGTACCCTAATCCTAACCCGTACCCTAAACCGAGCCCTAACCCTAACACAAACCCTAACCCTAACCCTAACCCATACCCTACGCCGTACCCGAAGCCCTCCCCGAACCCATACCCTAAGCCGTACCCTAAGCCTAACCCTAACCCTGGGCTACCCTTGACTGCTTCTGCCTCCAATAGATTTCCTAAGCACTAGTGTTTTAAGGAACAGCTTAAAAAGAGAATCCTAATGTGATTTCTTTATAATGGGTGTGTTCCATACCTAATCCTAGTGTCTAAACTCTTCTCCATGGCTGGACCCCCAAATAATATTCCTTTATGTGCTAAGGGGTATCTAGAGAGTGGGATAGGTTTAATCACTACCCTAACCCTAACGTGTACCCTAACCCTAACCCCTACCCTAACCCTAACACGTACCCTAATCCTAACCCGTACCCTAAACCGAGCCCTAACCCTAACACTAACCCTAAGCCTAACCCTAACCCATACCCTACGCCGTACCCGAAGCCCTCCCCGAACCCGTACCCTAAGCCGTACCCTAAGCCTAACCCTAAGCCTAACCCTAACCCTAGGCTACCCTTGACTGCTTCTGCCTCCAATAGATTTCATAAGCACTAGTGTTTTAAGGAACAGCTTAAAAAGAGAATCCTAATGTGATTTCTTTATAATGGGTGTGTTCCTTATCTTATCCTAGTGTCTAAACTCTTCTCCATGGCTGGACCCCCAAATAATATTCCTTTACGTGCTAAGGGGTAACTAGAGAGTGGGATAGGTTTAATAACTACCCTAACCCTAACGCGTACCCTAACGCTAACACCTACCCTAACCCTAACACGTACCCTAATCCTAACCAGTACCCTAAACCGAGCCCTAACCCTAACACTAACCCTAACCCTAACCCTAACCCATACCCTACGCCGTACCCGAAGCCCTCCCCGAACCCGTACCCTAAGCCGTACCCTAAGCCTAACCCTAAGCCTAACCCTAACCCTAGGCTACCCTTGACAGCTTCTGCCTCCAATAGATTTCCTAAGCACTAGTGTTTTAAGGAACAGCTTAAAAAGAGAATCCTAATGTGATTTCTTTATAATGTGTGTGTTCCTTATATTATCTTAGTGTCTAAACTCTTCTCCATGGCTGGACCCCAAAATAATATTCCTTTACGTGCTAAGGGGTATCTAGAGAGTGGGATAGGTTTAATAACTACCCTAACCGTAACGCGTACCCTAACCCTAACCCCTACCCTAACCCTAACACGTACCCTAATCCTAACCCGTACCCTAAACCGAGCCCTAACCCTAACACTAACCCTAACCCTAACCCTAACCCATACCCTACGCAATACCCGAAGCCCTCCCCGAATACGTACCCTAAGCTGTACCCTAAGCCTAACCCTGAGCCTAACCCTATCCCTAGGCTACCCTTGACTGCTTCTGCCTCCAATAGATTTCCTAAGCACTAGTGTTTTAAGGAACAGCTTAAAAAGAGAATCCTAATGTGATTTCTTTATAATGGTTGTGTTCCTTATCTTATCCTAGTGTCTAAACTCTTCTCCATGGCTGGACCCCCAAATAATATTCCTTTACGTGCTAAGGGGTAACTAGAGAGTGGGATAGGTTTAATAACTACCCTAACCCTAACGCGTACCATAACCCTAACCCCTAACCTAACCCTAACACGTACCCTAATCCTAACCCGTACCCTAAACCGAGTCCTAACCCTAACACTAACCCTAACCCTAACCCTAACCCATACCCTACGCCGTACCCGAAGCCCTCCCCGAACCCGTACCCTAAGCCGTACCCTACGCCTAACCCTAAGCCTAACCCTAACCCTAGGCTACCCTTGACTGCTTCTTCCTCCAATAGATTTCCTAAGCACTAGTGTTTTAAGGAACAGTTTAAAAAGAGAATCCTAATGTGATTTCTTTATAATGTGTGTGTTCCTTATATTATCTTAGTGTCTAAACTCTTCTCCATGGCTGGACCCCCAAATAATATTCCTTTACGTGCTAAGGGGTATCTACAGAGTGGGATAGGTTTAATAACTACCCTAACCCTAACGCGTACCCTAACCCTAACCCCTACCCTAACCCTAACACGTACCCTAATCCTAACCCGTACCCTAAACCGAGCCCTAACCCTAACACTAACCCTAACCCTAACCCTAACCCATACCCTACGCCGTACCCGAAGCCCTCCACGAACCCGTACCCTACGCCGTACCCTAAGCCTAACCCTAAGCCTAACCCTAACCCTAGGCTACCCTTGACTGCTTCTGCCTCCAATAGATTTCCTAAGCACTAGTGTTTTAAGGAACAGCTTAAAAAGAGAATCCTAATGTGATTTCTTTATAATGGGTGTGTTCCTTATCTTATCCTAGTGTCTAAACTCTTCTCCATGGCTGGACCCCCAAATAATATTCCTTTCCGTGCTAAGGGGTATCTAGAGAGTGGGACAGGTTTAATAACTACCCTAACCGTAACACGTACCCTAACCCTAACCCCTACCCTAACCCTAACACGTACCCTAATCCTAACCCGTACCCTAAACCGAGCCCTAACCCTAACACTAACCCTAACCCTAACCCTAACCCATACCCTACGCCGTACCCGAAACCCTCTCCGAACCCGTACCCTACGCCGTACCCTAAGCCTAACCCTAAGCCTAACCCTAACCCTAGGCTACCCTTGACTGCTTCTGCCTCCAATAGATTTCCTAAGCACTAGTGTTTTAAGGAACAGCTTAAAAAGAGAATCCTAATGTGATTTCTTTATAATGGGTGTGTTCCTTATCTTATCCTAGTGTCTAAACTCTTCTCCATGGCTGGACCCCCAAATAATATTCCTTTACGTGCTAAGGGGTAACTAGAGAGTGGAATAGGTTTAATAACTACCCTAACCCTAACGCGTACCCTAATGCTAACCCCTACCCTAACCCTAACACGTACCCTAATCCTAACCCGTACCCTAAACCGAGCCCTAACCCTAACACTAACCCTAACCCTAACCCTAACCCATACCCTACGCCGTACCCGAAGCCCTCCCCGAACCCGTACCCTAAGCCGTACCCTAAGCCTAACCCTAAGCCTAACCCTAACCCTAGGCTACCCTTGACTGCTTCTGCCTCCAATAGATTTCCTAAGCACTAGTGTTTTAAGGAACAGTTTAAAAAGAGAATCCTAATGTGATTTCTTTATAATGTGTGTGTTCCTTATATTATCTTAGTGTCTAAACTCTTCTCCATGGCTGGACCCCCAAATAATATTCCTTTACGTGCTAAGGGGTATCTACAGAGTGGGATAGGTTTAATAACTACCCTAACCCTAACGCGTACCCTAACCCTAACCCCTACCCTAACCCTAACACGTACCCTAATCCTAACCCGTACCCTAAACCGAGCCCTAACCCTAACACTAACCCTAACCCTAACCCTAACCCATACCCTACGCCGTACCCGAAGCCCTCCACGAACCTGTACCCTACGCCGTACCCTAAGCCTAACCCTAAGCCTAACCATAACCCTAGGCTACCCTTGACTGCTTCTGCCTCCAATAGATTTCCTAAGCACTAGTGTTTTAAGGAACAGCTTAAAAAGAGAATCCTAATGTGATTTCTTTATAATGGGTGTGTTCCTTATCTTATCCTAGTGTCTAAACTCTTCTCCATGGCTGGACCCCCAAATAATATTCCTTTCCGTGCTAAGGGGTATCTAGAGAGTGGGACAGGTTTAATTACTACCCTAACCGTAACACGTACCCTAACCCTAACCCCTACCCTAACCCTAACACGTACCCTAATCCTATCCCGTACCCTAAACCGAGCCCTAACCCTAACACTAACCCTAACCCTAACCCTAACCCATACCCTACGCCGTACCCGAAACCCTCTCCGAACCCGTACCCTAAGCCGTACCCTAAGCCTAACCCTAAGCCTAACCCTAACCCTAGGCTACCCTTGACTGCTTCTGCCTCCAATAGATTTCCTAAGCACTAGTGTTTTAAGGAACAGCTTAAAAAGAGAATCCTAATGTGATTTCTTTATAATGGGTGTGTTCCTTATCTTATCCTAGTGTCTAAACTCTTCTCCATGGCTGGACCCCCAAATAATATTCCTTTACGTGCTAAGGGGTAACTAGAGAGTGGAATAGGTTTAATAACTACCCTAACCCTAACGCGTACCCTAACGCTAACCCCTACCCTAACCCTAACACGTACCCTAATCCTAACCCGTACACTAAACCGAGCCCTAACCCTAACACTAACCCTAACCCTAACCCTAACCCATACCCTACGCCGTACCCGAAGCCCTCCCCGAACCCGTACCCTAAGCCGTACCCTAAGCCTAACCCTAAGCCTAACCCTAACCCTAGGCTACCCTTGACTGCTTCTGCCTCCAATAGATTTCCTAAGCACTAGTGTTTTAAGGAACAGCTTAAAAAGAGAATCCTAATGTGATTTCTTTATAATGGGTGTGTTCCATATCTAATCCTAGTGTCTAAACTCTTCTCCATGGCTGGACCCCCAAATAATATTCCTTTATGTGCTAAGGGGTATCTAGAGAGTGGGATAGGTTTAATCACTACCCTAACCCTAACGTGTACCCTAACCCTAACCCCTACCCTAACCCTAACACGTACCCTAATCCTAACCCGTACCCTAAACCGAGCCCTAACCCTAACACTAACCCTAACCCTAACCCTAACCCATACCCTACGCCGTACCCGAAGCCCTCCCCGAACCCGTACCCTAAGCTGTACCCTAAGCCTAACCCTGAGCCTAACCCTAACCCTAGGCTACCCTTGACTGCTTCTGCCTCCAATAGATTTCCTAAGCACTAGTGTTTTAAGGAACAGCTTAAAAAGAGAATCCTAATGTGATTTCTTTATAATGGGTGTGTTCCTTATCTTATCCTAGTGTCTAAACTCTTCTCCATGGCTGGACCCCCAAATAATATTCCTTTACGTGCTAAGGGGAAACTAGAGAGTGGGATAGGTTTAATAACTACCCTAACCCTAATGCGTACCATAACCCTAACCCCTACCCTAACCCTAACACGTACCCTAATCCTAACCCGTACCCTAAACCGAGTCCTAACCCTAACACTAACCCTAACCCTAACCCTAACCCATATCCTACGCCGTACCCGAAGCCCTCCCCGAACCCGTACCCTAAGCCGTACCCTAAGCCTAACCCTAAGCCTAACCCTAACCCTAGGCTACCCTTGACTGCTTCTGCCTCCAATAGATTTCCTAAGCACTGGTGTTTTAAGGAACAGCTTAAAAAGAGAATCCTAATGTGATTTCTTTATAATGTGTGTGTTCCTTATATTATCTTAGTGTCTAAACTCTTCTCCATGGCTGAACCCCCAAATAATATTCCTTTACGTGCTAAGGGGTATCTAGAGAGTGGGATAGGTTTAATAACTACCTTAACCCTAACGTGTACCCTAACCCTAACCCCTACCCTAACCCTAACACGTACCCTAATCCTAACCCGTACCCTAAACCGAGCCCTAACCCTAACACAAACCCTAACCCTAACCCTAACCCATACCCTACGCCGTACCCGAAGCCCTCCCCGAACCCATACCCTAAGCCGTACCCTAAGCCTAACCCTAACCCTGGGCTACCCTTGACTGCTTCTGCCTCCAATAGATTTCCTAAGCACTAGTGTTTTAAGGAACAGCTTAAAAAGAGAATCCTAATGTGATTTCTTTATAATGGGTGTGTTCCATACCTAATCCTAGTGTCTAAACTCTTCTCTATGGCTGGACCCCCAAATAATATTCCTTTATGTGCTAAGGGGTATCTAGAGAGTGGGATAGGTTTAATCACTACCCTAACCCTAACGTGTACCCTAACCCTAACCCCTACCCTAACCCTAACACGTACCCTAATCCTAACCCGTACCCTAAACCGAGCCCTAACCCTAACACTAACCCTAAGCCTAACCCTAACCCATACCCTACGCCGTACCCGAAGCCCTCCCCGAACCCGTACCCTAAGCCGTACCCTAAGCCTAACCCTAAGCCTAACCCTAACCCTAGGCTACCCTTGACTGCTTCTGCCTCCAATAGATTTCATAAGCACTAGTGTTTTAAGGAACAGCTTAAAAAGAGAATCCTAATGTGATTTCTTTATAATGGGTGTGTTCCTTATCTTATCCTAGTGTCTAAACTCTTCTCCATGGCTGGACCCCCAAATAATATTCCTTTACGTGCTAAGGGGTAACTAGAGAGTGGGATAGGTTTAATAACTACCCTAACCCTAACGCGTACCCTAACGCTAACACCTACCCTAACCCTAACACGTACCCTAATCCTAACCAGTACCCTAAACCGAGCCCTAACCCTAACACTAACCCTAACCCTAACCCTAACCCATACCCTACGCCGTACCCGAAGCCCTCCCCGAACCCGTACCCTAAGCCGTACCCTAAGCCTAACCCTAAGCCTAACCCTAACCCTAGGCTACCCTTGACAGCTTCTGCCTCCAATAGATTTCCTAAGCACTAGTGTTTTAAGGAACAGCTTAAAAAGAGAATCCTAATGTGATTTCTTTATAATGTGTGTGTTCCTTATATTATCTTAGTGTCTAAACTCTTCTCCATGGCTGGACCCCAAAATAATATTCCTTTACGTGCTAAGGGGTATCTAGAGAGTGGGATAGGTTTAATAACTACCCTAACCGTAACGCGTACCCTAACCCTAACCCCTACCCTAACCCTAACACGTACCCTAATCCTAACCCGTACCCTAAACCGAGCCCTAACCCTAACACTAACCCTAACCCTAACCCTAACCCATACCCTACGCAATACCCGAAGCCCTCCCCGAATACGTACCCTAAGCTGTACCCTAAGCCTAACCCTGAGCCTAACCCTAACCCTAGGCTACCCTTGACTGCTTCTGCCTCCAATAGATTTCCTAAGCACTAGTGTTTTAAGGAACAGCTTAAAAAGAGAATCCTAATGTGATTTCTTTATAATGGTTGTGTTCCTTATCTTATCCTAGTGTCTAAACTCTTCTCCATGGCTGGACCCCCAAATAATATTCCTTTACGTGCTAAGGGGTAACTAGAGAGTGGGATAGGTTTAATAACTACCCTAACCCTAACGCGTACCATAACCCTAACCCCTAACCTAACCCTAACACGTACCCTAATCCTAACCCGTACCCTAAACCGAGTCCTAACCCTAACACTAACCCTAACCCTAACCCTAACCCATACCCTACGCCGTACCCGAAGCCCTCCCCGAACCCGTACCCTAAGCCGTACCCTACGCCTAACCCTAAGCCTAACCCTAACCCTAGGTTACCCTTGACTGCTTCTTCCTCCAATAGATTTCCTAAGCACTAGTGTTTTAAGGAACAGTTTAAAAAGAGAATCCTAATGTGATTTCTTTATAATGTGTGTGTTCCTTATATTATCTTAGTGTCTAAACTCTTCTCCATGGCTGGACCCCCAAATAATATTCCTTTACGTGCTAAGGGGTATCTACAGAGTGGGATAGGTTTAATAACTACCCTAACCCTAACGCGTACCCTAACCCTAACCCCTACCCTAACCCTAACACGTACCCTAATCCTAACCCGTACCCTAAACCGAGCCCTAACCCTAACACTAACCCTAACCCTAACCCTAACCCATACCCTACGCCGTACCCGAAGCCCTCCACGAACCCGTACCCTACGCCGTACCCTAAGCCTAACCCTAAGCCTAACCCTAACCCTAGGCTACCCTTGACTGCTTCTGCCTCCAATAGATTTCCTAAGCACTAGTGTTTTAAGGAACAGCTTAAAAAGAGAATCCTAATGTGATTTCTTTATAATGGGTGTGTTCCTTATCTTATCCTAGTGTCTAAACTCTTCTCCATGGCTGGACCCCCAAATAATATTCCTTTCCGTGCTAAGGGGTATCTAGAGAGTGGGACAGGTTTAATAACTACCCTAACCGTAACACGTACCCTAACCCTAACCCCTACCCTAACCCTAACACGTACCCTAATCCTAACCCGTACCCTAAACCGAGCCCTAACCCTAACACTAACCCTAACCCTAACCCTAACCCATACCCTACGCCGTACCCGAAACCCTCTCCGAACCCGTACCCTACGCCGTACCCTAAGCCTAACCCTAAGCCTAACCCTAACCCTAGGCTACCCTTGACTGCTTCTGCCTCCAATAGATTTCCTAAGCACTAGTGTTTTAAGGAACAGCTTAAAAAGAGAATCCTAATGTGATTTCTTTATAATGGGTGTGTTCCTTATCTTATCCTAGTGTCTAAACTCTTCTCCATGGCTGGACCCCCAAATAATATTCCTTTACGTGCTAAGGGGTAACTAGAGAGTGGAATAGGTTTAATAACTACCCTAACCCTAACGCGTACCCTAATGCTAACCCCTACCCTAACCCTAACACGTACCCTAATCCTAACCCGTACCCTAAACCGAGCCCTAACCCTAACACTAACCCTAACCCTAACCCTAACCCATACCCTACGCCGTACCCGAAGCCCTCCCCGAACCCGTACCCTAAGCCGTACCCTAAGCCTAACCCTAAGCCTAACCCTAACCCTAGGCTACCCTTGACTGCTTCTGCCTCCAATAGATTTCCTAAGCACTAGTGTTTTAAGGAACAGTTTAAAAAGAGAATCCTAATGTGATTTCTTTATAATGTGTGTGTTCCTTATATTATCTTAGTGTCTAAACTCTTCTCCATGGCTGGACCCCCAAATAATATTCCTTTACGTGCTAAGGGGTATCTACAGAGTGGGATAGGTTTAATAACTACCCTAACCCTAACGCGTACCCTAACCCTAACCCCTACCCTAACCCTAACACGTACCCTAATCCTAACCCGTACCCTAAACCGAGCCCTAACCCTAACACTAACCCTAACCCTAACCCTAACCCATACCCTACGCCGTACCCGAAGCCCTCCACGAACCTGTACCCTACGCCGTACCCTAAGCCTAACCCTAAGCCTAACCATAACCCTAGGCTACCCTTGACTGCTTCTGCCTCCAATAGATTTCCTAAGCACTAGTGTTTTAAGGAACAGCTTAAAAAGAGAATCCTAATGTGATTTCTTTATAATGGGTGTGTTCCTTATCTTATCCTAGTGTCTAAACTCTTCTCCATGGCTGGACCCCCAAATAATATTCCTTTCCGTGCTAAGGGGTATCTAGAGAGTGGGACAGGTTTAATAACTACCCTAACCGTAACACGTACCCTAACCCTAACCCCTACCCTAACCCTAACACGTACCCTAATCCTAACCCGTACCCTAAACCGAGCCCTAACCCTAACACTAACCCTAACCCTAACCCTAACCCATACCCTACGCCGTACCCGAAACCCTCTCCGAACCCGTACCCTACGCCGTACCCTAAGCCTAACCCTAAGCCTAACCCTAACCCTAGGCTACCCTTGACTGCTTCTGCCTCCAATAGATTTCCTAAGCACTAGTGTTTTAAGGAACAGCTTAAAAAGAGAATCCTAATGTGATTTCTTTATAATGGGTGTGTTCCTTATCTTATCCTAGTGTCTAAACTCTTCTCCATGGCTGGACCCCCAAATAATATTCCTTTACGTGCTAAGGGGTAACTAGAGAGTGGAATAGGTTTAATAACTACCCTAACCCTAACGCGTACCCTAATGCTAACCCCTACCCTAACCCTAACACGTACCCTAATCCTAACCCGTACCCTAAACCGAGCCCTAACCCTAACACTAACCCTAACCCTAACCCTAACCCATACCCTACGCCGTACCCGAAGCCCTCCCCGAACCCGTACCCTAAGCCGTACCCTAAGCCTAACCCTAAGCCTAACCCTAACCCTAGGCTACCCTTGACTGCTTCTGCCTCCAATAGATTTCCTAAGCACTAGTGTTTTAAGGAACAGTTTAAAAAGAGAATCCTAATGTGATTTCTTTATAATGTGTGTGTTCCTTATATTATCTTAGTGTCTAAACTCTTCTCCATGGCTGGACCCCCAAATAATATTCCTTTACGTGCTAAGGGGTATCTACAGAGTGGGATAGGTTTAATAACTACCCTAACCCTAACGCGTACCCTAACCCTAACCCCTACCCTAACCCTAACACGTACCCTAATCCTAACCCGTACCCTAAACCGAGCCCTAACCCTAACACTAACCCTAACCCTAACCCTAACCCATACCCTACGCCGTACCCGAAGCCCTCCACGAACCTGTACCCTACGCCGTACCCTAAGCCTAACCCTAAGCCTAACCATAACCCTAGGCTACCCTTGACTGCTTCTGCCTCCAATAGATTTCCTAAGCACTAGTGTTTTAAGGAACAGCTTAAAAAGAGAATCCTAATGTGATTTCTTTATAATGGGTGTGTTCCTTATCTTATCCTAGTGTCTAAACTCTTCTCCATGGCTGGACCCCCAAATAATATTCCTTTCCGTGCTAAGGGGTATCTAGAGAGTGGGACAGGTTTAATAACTACCCTAACCGTAACACGTACCCTAACCCTAACCCCTACCCTAACCCTAACACGTACCCTAATCCTATCCCGTACCCTAAACCGAGCCCTAACCCTAACACTAACCCTAACCCTAACCCTAACCCATACCCTACGCCGTACCCGAAACCCTCTCCGAACCCGTACCCTAAGCCGTACCCTAAGCCTAACCCTGAGCCTAACCCTAACCCTAGGCTACCCTTGACTGCTTCTGCCTCCAATAGATTTCCTAAGCACTGGTGTTTTAAGGAACAGCTTAAAAAGAGAATCCTAATGTGATTTCTTTATAATGTGTGTGTTCCTTATATTATCTTAGTGTCTAAACTCTTCTCCATGGCTGGACCCCCAAATAATATTCCTTTACGTGCTAAGGGGTATCTAGAGAGTGGGATAGGTTTAATAACTACCTTAACCCTAACGTGTACCCTAACCCTAACCCCTACCCTAACCCTAACACGTACCCTAATCCTAACCCGTACCCTAAACCGAGCCCTAACCCTAACACAAACCCTAACCCTAACCCTAACCCATACCCTACGCCGTACCCGAAGCCCTCCCCGAACCCATACCCTAAGCCGTACCCTAAGCCTAACCCTAACCCTGGGCTACCCTTGACTGCTTCTGCCTCCAATAGATTTCCTAAGCACTAGTGTTTTAAGGAACAGCTTAAAAAGAGAATCCTAATGTGATTTCTTTATAATGGGTGTGTTCCATACCTAATCCTAGTGTCTAAACTCTTCTCCATGGCTGGACCCCCAAATAATATTCCTTTATGTGCTAAGGGGTATCTAGAGAGTGGGATAGGTTTAATCACTACCCTAACCCTAACGTGTACCCTAACCCTAACCCCTACCCTAACCCTAACACGTACCCTAATCCTAACCCGTACCCTAAACCGAGCCCTAACCCTAACACTAACCCTAAGCCTAACCCTAACCCATACCCTACGCCGTACCCGAAGCCCTCCCCGAACCCGTACCCTAAGCCGTACCCTAAGCCTAACCCTAAGCCTAACCCTAACCCTAGGCTACCCTTGACTGCTTCTGCCTCCAATAGATTTCATAAGCACTAGTGTTTTAAGGAACAGCTTAAAAAGAGAATCCTAATGTGATTTCTTTATAATGGGTGTGTTCCTTATCTTATCCTAGTGTCTAAACTCTTCTCCATGGCTGGACCCCCAAATAATATTCCTTTACGTGCTAAGGGGTAACTAGAGAGTGGGATAGGTTTAATAACTACCCTAACCCTAACGCGTACCCTAACGCTAACACCTACCCTAACCCTAACACGTACCCTAATCCTAACCAGTACCCTAAACCGAGCCCTAACCCTAACACTAACCCTAACCCTAACCCTAACCCATACCCTACGCCGTACCCGAAGCCCTCCCCGAACCCGTACCCTAAGCCGTACCCTAAGCCTAACCCTAAGCCTAACCCTAACCCTAGGCTACCCTTGACAGCTTCTGCCTCCAATAGATTTCCTAAGCACTAGTGTTTTAAGGAACAGCTTAAAAAGAGAATCCTAATGTGATTTCTTTATAATGTGTGTGTTCCTTATATTATCTTAGTGTCTAAACTCTTCTCCATGGCTGGACCCCAAAATAATATTCCTTTACGTGCTAAGGGGTATCTAGAGAGTGGGATAGGTTTAATAACTACCCTAACCGTAACGCGTACCCTAACCCTAACCCCTACCCTAACCCTAACACGTACCCTAATCCTAACCCGTACCCTAAACCGAGCCCTAACCCTAACACTAACCCTAACCCTAACCCTAACCCATACCCTACGCAATACCCGAAGCCCTCCCCGAATACGTACCCTAAGCTGTACCCTAAGCCTAACCCTGAGCCTAACCCTAACCCTAGGCTACCCTTGACTGCTTCTGCCTCCAATAGATTTCCTAAGCACTAGTGTTTTAAGGAACAGCTTAAAAAGAGAATCCTAATGTGATTTCTTTATAATGGTTGTGTTCCTTATCTTATCCTAGTGTCTAAACTCTTCTCCATGGCTGGACCCCCAAATAATATTCCTTTACGTGCTAAGGGGTAACTAGAGAGTGGGATAGGTTTAATAACTACCCTAACCCTAACGCGTACCATAACCCTAACCCCTAACCTAACCCTAACACGTACCCTAATCCTAACCCGTACCCTAAACCGAGTCCTAACCCTAACACTAACCCTAACCCTAACCCTAACCCATACCCTACGCCGTACCCGAAGCCCTCCCCGAACCCGTACCCTAAGCCGTACCCTACGCCTAACCCTAAGCCTAACCCTAACCCTAGGCTACCCTTGACTGCTTCTTCCTCCAATAGATTTCCTAAGCACTAGTGTTTTAAGGAACAGTTTAAAAAGAGAATCCTAATGTGATTTCTTTATAATGTGTGTGTTCCTTATATTATCTTAGTGTCTAAACTCTTCTCCATGGCTGGACCCCCAAATAATATTCCTTTACGTGCTAAGGGGTATCTACAGAGTGGGATAGGTTTAATAACTACCCTAACCCTAACGCGTACCCTAACCCTAACCCCTACCCTAACCCTAACACGTACCCTAATCCTAACCCGTACCCTAAACCGAGCCCTAACCCTAACACTAACCCTAACCCTAACCCTAACCCATACCCTACGCCGTACCCGAAGCCCTCCACGAACCCGTACCCTACGCCGTACCCTAAGCCTAACCCTAAGCCTAACCCTAACCCTAGGCTACCCTTGACTGCTTCTGCCTCCAATAGATTTCCTAAGCACTAGTGTTTTAAGGAACAGCTTAAAAAGAGAATCCTAATGTGATTTCTTTATAATGGGTGTGTTCCTTATCTTATCCTAGTGTCTAAACTCTTCTCCATGGCTGGACCCCCAAATAATATTCCTTTCCGTGCTAAGGGGTATCTAGAGAGTGGGACAGGTTTAATAACTACCCTAACCGTAACACGTACCCTAACCCTAACCCCTACCCTAACCCTAACACGTACCCTAATCCTAACCCGTACCCTAAACCGAGCCCTAACCCTAACACTAACCCTAACCCTAACCCTAACCCATACCCTACGCCGTACCCGAAACCCTCTCCGAACCCGTACCCTACGCCGTACCCTAAGCCTAACCCTAAGCCTAACCCTAACCCTAGGCTACCCTTGACTGCTTCTGCCTCCAATAGATTTCCTAAGCACTAGTGTTTTAAGGAACAGCTTAAAAAGAGAATCCTAATGTGATTTCTTTATAATGGGTGTGTTCCTTATCTTATCCTAGTGTCTAAACTCTTCTCCATGGCTGGACCCCCAAATAATATTCCTTTACGTGCTAAGGGGTAACTAGAGAGTGGAATAGGTTTAATAACTACCCTAACCCTAACGCGTACCCTAATGCTAACCCCTACCCTAACCCTAACACGTACCCTAATCCTAACCCGTACCCTAAACCGAGCCCTAACCCTAACACTAACCCTAACCCTAACCCTAACCCATACCCTACGCCGTACCCGAAGCCCTCCCCGAACCCGTACCCTAAGCCGTACCCTAAGCCTAACCCTAAGCCTAACCCTAACCCTAGGCTACCCTTGACTGCTTCTGCCTCCAATAGATTTCCTAAGCACTAGTGTTTTAAGGAACAGTTTAAAAAGAGAATCCTAATGTGATTTCTTTATAATGTGTGTGTTCCTTATATTATCTTAGTGTCTAAACTCTTCTCCATGGCTGGACCCCCAAATAATATTCCTTTACGTGCTAAGGGGTATCTACAGAGTGGGATAGGTTTAATAACTACCCTAACCCTAACGCGTACCCTAACCCTAACCCCTACCCTAACCCTAACACGTACCCTAATCCTAACCCGTACCCTAAACCGAGCCCTAACCCTAACACTAACCCTAACCCTAACCCTAACCCATACCCTACGCCGTACCCGAAGCCCTCCACGAACCTGTACCCTACGCCGTACCCTAAGCCTAACCCTAAGCCTAACCATAACCCTAGGCTACCCTTGACTGCTTCTGCCTCCAATAGATTTCCTAAGCACTAGTGTTTTAAGGAACAGCTTAAAAAGAGAATCCTAATGTGATTTCTTTATAATGGGTGTGTTCCTTATCTTATCCTAGTGTCTAAACTCTTCTCCATGGCTGGACCCCCAAATAATATTCCTTTCCGTGCTAAGGGGTATCTAGAGAGTGGGACAGGTTTAATTACTACCCTAACCGTAACACGTACCCTAACCCTAACCCCTACCCTAACCCTAACACGTACCCTAATCCTATCCCGTACCCTAAACCGAGCCCTAACCCTAACACTAACCCTAACCCTAACCCTAACCCATACCCTACGCCGTACCCGAAACCCTCTCCGAACCCGTACCCTAAGCCGTACCCTAAGCCTAACCCTAAGCCTAACCCTAACCCTAGGCTACCCTTGACTGCTTCTGCCTCCAATAGATTTCCTAAGCACTAGTGTTTTAAGGAACAGCTTAAAAAGAGAATCCTAATGTGATTTCTTTATAATGGGTGTGTTCCTTATCTTATCCTAGTGTCTAAACTCTTCTCCATGGCTGGACCCCCAAATAATATTCCTTTACGTGCTAAGGGGTAACTAGAGAGTGGAATAGGTTTAATAACTACCCTAACCCTAACGCGTACCCTAACGCTAACCCCTACCCTAACCCTAACACGTACCCTAATCCTAACCCGTACACTAAACCGAGCCCTAACCCTAACACTAACCCTAACCCTAACCCTAACCCATACCCTACGCCGTACCCGAAGCCCTCCCCGAACCCGTACCCTAAGCCGTACCCTAAGCCTAACCCTAAGCCTAACCCTAACCCTAGGCTACCCTTGACTGCTTCTGCCTCCAATAGATTTCCTAAGCACTAGTGTTTTAAGGAACAGCTTAAAAAGAGAATCCTAATGTGATTTCTTTATAATGGGTGTGTTCCATATCTAATCCTAGTGTCTAAACTCTTCTCCATGGCTGGACCCCCAAATAATATTCCTTTATGTGCTAAGGGGTATCTAGAGAGTGGGATAGGTTTAATCACTACCCTAACCCTAACGTGTACCCTAACCCTAACCCCTACCCTAACCCTAACACGTACCCTAATCCTAACCCGTACCCTAAACCGAGCCCTAACCCTAACACTAACCCTAACCCTAACCCTAACCCATACCCTACGCCGTACCCGAAGCCCTCCCCGAACCCGTACCCTAAGCTGTACCCTAAGCCTAACCCTGAGCCTAACCCTAACCCTAGGCTACCCTTGACTGCTTCTGCCTCCAATAGATTTCCTAAGCACTAGTGTTTTAAGGAACAGCTTAAAAAGAGAATCCTAATGTGATTTCTTTATAATGGGTGTGTTCCTTATCTTATCCTAGTGTCTAAACTCTTCTCCATGGCTGGACCCCCAAATAATATTCCTTTACGTGCTAAGGGGAAACTAGAGAGTGGGATAGGTTTAATAACTACCCTAACCCTAATGCGTACCATAACCCTAACCCCTACCCTAACCCTAACACGTACCCTAATCCTAACCCGTACCCTAAACCGAGTCCTAACCCTAACACTAACCCTAACCCTAACCCTAACCCATATCCTACGCCGTACCCGAAGCCCTCCCCGAACCCGTACCCTAAGCCGTACCCTAAGCCTAACCCTAAGCCTAACCCTAACCCTAGGCTACCCTTGACTGCTTCTGCCTCCAATAGATTTCCTAAGCACTGGTGTTTTAAGGAACAGCTTAAAAAGAGAATCCTAATGTGATTTCTTTATAATGTGTGTGTTCCTTATATTATCTTAGTGTCTAAACTCTTCTCCATGGCTGAACCCCCAAATAATATTCCTTTACGTGCTAAGGGGTATCTAGAGAGTGGGATAGGTTTAATAACTACCTTAACCCTAACGTGTACCCTAACCCTAACCCCTACCCTAACCCTAACACGTACCCTAATCCTAACCCGTACCCTAAACCGAGCCCTAACCCTAACACAAACCCTAACCCTAACCCTAACCCATACCCTACGCCGTACCCGAAGCCCTCCCCGAACCCATACCCTAAGCCGTACCCTAAGCCTAACCCTAACCCTGGGCTACCCTTGACTGCTTCTGCCTCCAATAGATTTCCTAAGCACTAGTGTTTTAAGGAACAGCTTAAAAAGAGAATCCTAATGTGATTTCTTTATAATGGGTGTGTTCCATACCTAATCCTAGTGTCTAAACTCTTCTCCATGGCTGGACCCCCAAATAATATTCCTTTATGTGCTAAGGGGTATCTAGAGAGTGGGATAGGTTTAATCACTACCCTAACCCTAACGTGTACCCTAACCCTAACCCCTACCCTAACCCTAACACGTACCCTAATCCTAACCCGTACCCTAAACCGAGCCCTAACCCTAACACTAACCCTAAGCCTAACCCTAACCCATACCCTACGCCGTACCCGAAGCCCTCCCCGAACCCGTACCCTAAGCCGTACCCTAAGCCTAACCCTAAGCCTAACCCTAACCCTAGGCTACCCTTGACTGCTTCTGCCTCCAATAGATTTCATAAGCACTAGTGTTTTAAGGAACAGCTTAAAAAGAGAATCCTAATGTGATTTCTTTATAATGGGTGTGTTCCTTATCTTATCCTAGTGTCTAAACTCTTCTCCATGGCTGGACCCCCAAATAATATTCCTTTACGTGCTAAGGGGTAACTAGAGAGTGGGATAGGTTTAATAACTACCCTAACCCTAACGCGTACCCTAACGCTAACACCTACCCTAACCCTAACACGTACCCTAATCCTAACCAGTACCCTAAACCGAGCCCTAACCCTAACACTAACCCTAACCCTAACCCTAACCCATACCCTACGCCGTACCCGAAGCCCTCCCCGAACCCGTACCCTAAGCCGTACCCTAAGCCTAACCCTAAGCCTAACCCTAACCCTAGGCTACCCTTGACAGCTTCTGCCTCCAATAGATTTCCTAAGCACTAGTGTTTTAAGGAACAGCTTAAAAAGAGAATCCTAATGTGATTTCTTTATAATGTGTGTGTTCCTTATATTATCTTAGTGTCTAAACTCTTCTCCATGGCTGGACCCCAAAATAATATTCCTTTACGTGCTAAGGGGTATCTAGAGAGTGGGATAGGTTTAATAACTACCCTAACCGTAACGCGTACCCTAACCCTAACCCCTACCCTAACCCTAACACGTACCCTAATCCTAACCCGTACCCTAAACCGAGCCCTAACCCTAACACTAACCCTAACCCTAACCCTAACCCATACCCTACGCAATACCCGAAGCCCTCCCCGAATACGTACCCTAAGCTGTACCCTAAGCCTAACCCTGAGCCTAACCCTAACCCTAGGCTACCCTTGACTGCTTCTGCCTCCAATAGATTTCCTAAGCACTAGTGTTTTAAGGAACAGCTTAAAAAGAGAATCCTAATGTGATTTCTTTATAATGGTTGTGTTCCTTATCTTATCCTAGTGTCTAAACTCTTCTCCATGGCTGGACCCCCAAATAATATTCCTTTACGTGCTAAGGGGTAACTAGAGAGTGGGATAGGTTTAATAACTACCCTAACCCTAACGCGTACCATAACCCTAACCCCTAACCTAACCCTAACACGTACCCTAATCCTAACCCGTACCCTAAACCGAGTCCTAACCCTAACACTAACCCTAACCCTAACCCTAACCCATACCCTACGCCGTACCCGAAGCCCTCCCCGAACCCGTACCCTAAGCCGTACCCTACGCCTAACCCTAAGCCTAACCCTAACCCTAGGTTACCCTTGACTGCTTCTTCCTCCAATAGATTTCCTAAGCACTAGTGTTTTAAGGAACAGTTTAAAAAGAGAATCCTAATGTGATTTCTTTATAATGTGTGTGTTCCTTATATTATCTTAGTGTCTAAACTCTTCTCCATGGCTGGACCCCCAAATAATATTCCTTTACGTGCTAAGGGGTATCTACAGAGTGGGATAGGTTTAATAACTACCCTAACCCTAACGCGTACCCTAACCCTAACCCCTACCCTAACCCTAACACGTACCCTAATCCTAACCCGTACCCTAAACCGAGCCCTAACCCTAACACTAACCCTAACCCTAACCCTAACCCATACCCTACGCCGTACCCGAAGCCCTCCACGAACCCGTACCCTACGCCGTACCCTAAGCCTAACCCTAAGCCTAACCCTAACCCTAGGCTACCCTTGACTGCTTCTGCCTCCAATAGATTTCCTAAGCACTAGTGTTTTAAGGAACAGCTTAAAAAGAGAATCCTAATGTGATTTCTTTATAATGGGTGTGTTCCTTATCTTATCCTAGTGTCTAAACTCTTCTCCATGGCTGGACCACCAAATAATATTCCTTTCCGTGCTAAGGGGTATCTAGAGAGTGGGACAGGTTTAATAACTACCCTAACCGTAACACGTACCCTAACCCTAACCCCTACCCTAACCCTAACACGTACCCTAATCCTAACCCGTACCCTAAACCGAGCCCTAACCCTAACACTAACCCTAACCCTAACCCTAACCCATACCCTACGCCGTACCCGAAACCCTCTCCGAACCCGTACCCTACGCCGTACCCTAAGCCTAACCCTAAGCCTAACCCTAACCCTAGGCTACCCTTGACTGCTTCTGCCTCCAATAGATTTCCTAAGCACTAGTGTTTTAAGGAACAGCTTAAAAAGAGAATCCTAATGTGATTTCTTTATAATGGGTGTGTTCCTTATCTTATCCTAGTGTCTAAACTCTTCTCCATGGCTGGACCCCCAAATAATATTCCTTTACGTGCTAAGGGGTAACTAGAGAGTGGAATAGGTTTAATAACTACCCTAACCCTAACGCGTACCCTAATGCTAACCCCTACCCTAACCCTAACACGTACCCTAATCCTAACCCGTACCCTAAACCGAGCCCTAACCCTAACACTAACCCTAACCCTAACCCTAACCCATACCCTACGCCGTACCCGAAGCCCTCCCCGAACCCGTACCCTAAGCCGTACCCTAAGCCTAACCCTAAGCCTAACCCTAACCCTAGGCTACCCTTGACTGCTTCTGCCTCCAATAGATTTCCTAAGCACTAGTGTTTTAAGGAACAGTTTAAAAAGAGAATCCTAATGTGATTTCTTTATAATGTGTGTGTTCCTTATATTATCTTAGTGTCTAAACTCTTCTCCATGGCTGGACCCCCAAATAATATTCCTTTACGTGCTAAGGGGTATCTACAGAGTGGGATAGGTTTAATAACTACCCTAACCCTAACGCGTACCCTAACCCTAACCCCTACCCTAACCCTAACACGTACCCTAATCCTAACCCGTACCCTAAACCGAGCCCTAACCCTAACACTAACCCTAACCCTAACCCTAACCCATACCCTACGCCGTACCCGAAGCCCTCCACGAACCTGTACCCTACGCCGTACCCTAAGCCTAACCCTAAGCCTAACCATAACCCTAGGCTACCCTTGACTGCTTCTGCCTCCAATAGATTTCCTAAGCACTAGTGTTTTAAGGAACAGCTTAAAAAGAGAATCCTAATGTGATTTCTTTATAATGGGTGTGTTCCTTATCTTATCCTAGTGTCTAAACTCTTCTCCATGGCTGGACCCCCAAATAATATTCCTTTCCGTGCTAAGGGGTATCTAGAGAGTGGGACAGGTTTAATAACTACCCTAACCGTAACACGTACCCTAACCCTAACCCCTACCCTAACCCTAACACGTACCCTAATCCTATCCCGTACCCTAAACCGAGCCCTAACCCTAACACTAACCCTAACCCTAACCCTAACCCATACCCTACGCCGTACCCGAAACCCTCTCCGAACCCGTACCCTAAGCCGTACCCTAAGCCTAACCCTAAGCCTAACCCTAACCCTAGGCTACCCTTGACTGCTTCTGCCTCCAATAGATTTCCTAAGCACTAGTGTTTTAAGGAACAGCTTAAAAAGAGAATCCTAATGTGATTTCTTTATAATGGGTGTGTTCCTTATCTTATCCTAGTGTCTAAACTCTTCTCCATGGCTGGACCCCCAAATAATATTCCTTTACGTGCTAAGGGGTAACTAGAGAGTGGAATAGGTTTAATAACTACCCTAACCCTAACGCGTACCCTAACGCTAACCCCTACCCTAACCCTAACACGTACCCTAATCCTAACCCGTACACTAAACCGAGCCCTAACCCTAACACTAACCCTAACCCTAACCCTAACCCATACCCTACGCCGTACCCGAAGCCCTCCCCGAACCCGTACCCTAAGCCGTACCCTAAGCCTAACCCTAAGCCTAACCCTAACCCTAGGCTACCCTTGACTGCTTCTGCCTCCAATAGATTTCCTAAGCACTAGTGTTTTAAGGAACAGCTTAAAAAGAGAATCCTAATGTGATTTCTTTATAATGGGTGTGTTCCATATCTAATCCTAGTGTCTAAACTCTTCTCCATGGCTGGACCCCCAAATAATATTCCTTTATGTGCTAAGGGGTATCTAGAGAGTGGGATAGGTTTAATCACTACCCTAACCCTAACGTGTACCCTAACCCTAACCCCTACCCTAACCCTAACACGTACCCTAATCCTAACCCGTACCCTAAACCGAGCCCTAACCCTAACACTAACCGTAACCCTAACCCTAACCCATACCCTACGCCGTACCCGAAGCCCTCCCCGAACCCGTACCCTAAGCTGTACCCTAAGCCTAACCCTGAGCCTAACCCTAACCCTAGGCTACCCTTGACTGCTTCTGCCTCCAATAGATTTCCTAAGCACTAGTGTTTTAAGGAACAGCTTAAAAAGAGAATCCTAATGTGATTTCTTTATAATGGGTGTGTTCCTTATCTTATCCTAGTGTCTAAACTCTTCTCCATGGCTGGACCCCCAAATAATATTCCTTTACGTGCTAAGGGGAAACTAGAGAGTGGGATAGGTTTAATAACTACCCTAACCCTAACGCGTACCATAACCCTAACCCCTACCCTAACCCTAACACGTACCCTAATCCTAACCCGTACCCTAAACCGAGTCCTAACCCTAACACTAACCCTAACCCTAACCCTAACCCATATCCTACGCCGTACCCGAAGCCCTCCCCGAACCCGTACCCTAAGCCGTACCCTAAGCCTAACCCTAAGCCTAACCCTAACCCTAGGCTACCCTTGACTGCTTCTGCCTCCAATAGATTTCCTAAGCACTGGTGTTTTAAGGAACAGCTTAAAAAGAGAATCCTAATGTGATTTCTTTATAATGTGTGTGTTCCTTATATTATCTTAGTGTCTAAACTCTTCTCCATGGCTGAACCCCCAAATAATATTCCTTTACGTGCTAAGGGGTATCTAGAGAGTGGGATAGGTTTAATAACTACCTTAACCCTAACGTGTACCCTAACCCTAACCCCTACCCTAACCCTAACACGTACCCTAATCCTAACCCGTACCCTAAACCGAGCCCTAACCCTAACACTAACCCTAACCCTAACCCTAACCCATACCCTACGCCGTACCCGAAGCCCTCCCCGAACCCGTACCCTAAGCCGTACCCTAAGCCTAACCCTAAGCCTAACGCTAACCCTAGGCTACCCTTGACTGCTTCTGCCTCCAATAGATTTCATAAGCACTAGTGTTTTAAGGAACAGCTTAAAAAGAGAATCCTAATGTGATTTCTTTATAATGGGTGTGTTCCTTATCTTATCCTAGTGTCTAAACTCTTCTCCATGGCTGGACCCCCAAATAATATTCCTTTACGTGCTAAGGGGTAACTAGAGAGTGGGATAGGTTTAATAACTACCCTAACCCTAACGCGTACCCTAACGCTAACCCCTACCCTAACCCTAACACGTACCCTAATCCTAACCCGTACCCTAAACCGAGCCCTAACCCTAACACTAACCCTAACCCTAACCCTAACCCATACCCTACGCCGTACCCGAAGCCCTCCCCGAACCCGTACCCTAAGCCGTACCCTAAGCCTAACCCTAAGCCTAACCCTAACCCTAGGCTACCCTTGACTGCTTCTGCCTCCAATAGATTTCCTAAGCACTAGTGTTTTAAGGAACAGCTTAAAAAGAGAATCCTAATGTGATTTCTTTATAATGTGTGTGTTCCTTATATTATCTTAGTGTCTAAACTCTTCTCCATGGCTGGACCCCAAAATAATATTCCTTTACGTGCTAAGGGGTATCTAGAGAGTGTGATAGGTTTAATAACTACCCTAACCGTAACGCGTACCCTAACCCTAACCCCTACCCTAACCCTAACACGTACCCTAATCCTAACCCGTACCCTAAACCGAGCCCTAACCCTAACACTAACCCTAACCCTAACCCTAACCCATACCCTACGCAATACCCGAAGCCCTCCCCGAATACGTACCCTAAGCTGTACCCTAAGCCTAACCCTGAGCCTAACCCTAACCCTAGGCTACCCTTGACTGCTTCTGCCTCCAATAGATTTCCTAAGCACTAGTGTTTTAAGGAACAGCTTAAAAAGAAAATCCTAATGTGATTTCTTTATAATGGGTGTGTTCCTTATCTAATCCTAGTGTCTAAACTCTTCTCCATGGCTGGACCCCCAAATAATATTCCTTTATGTGCTAAGGGGTATCTAGAGAGTGGGATAGGTTTAATCACTACCCTAACCCTAACGTGTACCCTAACCCTAACCCCTACCCTAACCCTAACACGTACCCTAATCCTAACCCGTACCCTAAACCGAGCCCTAACCCTAACACTAACCCTAACCCTAACCCTAACCCATACCCTACGCCGTACCTGAAGCCCTCCCCGAACCCGTACCCTAAGCTGTACCCTAAGCCTAACCCTGAGCCTAACCCTAACACTAGGCTACCCTTGAATGCTTCTGCCTCCAATAGATTTCCTAAGCACTAGTGTTTTAAGGAACAGCTTAAAAAGAGAATCCTAATGTGATTTCTTTATAATGGGTGTGTTCCATATCTAATCCTAGTGTCTAAACTCTTCTCCATGGCTGGACCCCCAAATAATATTCCTTTATGTGCTAAGGGGTATCTAGAGAGTGGGATAGGTTTAATCACTACCCTAACCCTAACGTGTACCCTAACCCTAACCCCTACCCTAACCCTAACACATACCCTAATCCTAACCCGTGCCCTAAACCGAGCCCTAACCCTAACACTAACCCTAAGCCTAACCCTAACCCATACCATACGCCGTACCCGAAGCCCTCCCCGAACCCGTACCCTAAGCCGTACCCTAAGCCTAACCCTAACCCTAGGCTACCCTTGACTGCTTCTGCCTCCAATAGATTTCATAAGCACTAGTGTTTTAAGGAACAGCTTAAAAAGAGAATCCTAATGTGATTTCTTTATAATGGGTGTGTTCCTTATCTTATCCTAGTGTCTAAACTCTTCTCCATGGCTGGACCCACAAATAATATTCCTTTACGTGCTAAGGGGTAACTAGAGAGTGGGATAGGTTTAATAACTACCCTAACCCTAACGCGTACCCTAACGCTAACCCCTACCCTAACCCTAACACGTACCCTAATCCTAACCCGTACCCTAAACCGAGCCCTAACCCTAACACTAACCCTAACCCTAACCCTAACCCATACCCTACGCCGTACCCGAAGCCCTCCCCGAACCCGTACCCTAAGCCGTACCCTAAGCCTAACCCTAAGCCTAACCCTAACCCTAGGCTACCCTTGACTGCTTCTGCCTCCAATAGATTTCCTAAGCACTAGTGTTTTAAGGAACAGCTTAAAAAGAGAATCCTAATGTGATTTCTTTATAATGTGTATGTTCCTTATATTATCTTAGTGTCTAAACTCTTCTCCATGGCTGGACCCCAAAATAATATTCCTTTACGTGCTAAGGGGTATCTAGAGAGTGGGATAGGTTTAATAACTACCCTAACCGTAATGCGTACCCTAACCCTAACCCCTACCCTAACCCTAACACGTACCCTAATCCTAACCCGTACCCTAAACCGAGCCCTAACCCTAACACTAACCCTAACCCTAACCCTAACCCATACACTACGCAATACCCGAAGCCCTCCCCGAATACGTACCCTAAGCTGTACCCTAAGCCTAACCCTGAGCCTAACCCTAACCCTAGGCTACCCTTGACTGCTTCTGCCTCCAATAGATTTCCTAAGCACTAGTGTTTTACGGAACAGCTTAAAAAGAGAATCCTAATGTGATTTCTTTATAATGGTTGTGTTCCTTATCTTATCCTAGTGTCTAAACTCTTCTCCATGGCTGGACCCCCAAATAATATTCCTTTACGTGCTAAGGGGTAACTAGAGAGTGGGATAGGTTTAATAACTACCCTAACCCTAACGCGTACCATAACCCTAACCCCTAACCTAACCCTAACACGTACCCTAATCCTAACCCGTACCCTAAACCGAGTCCTAACCCTAACACTAACCCTAACCCTAACCCTAACCCATACCCTACGCCGTACCCGAAGCCCTCCCCGAACCCGTACCCTAACCCTAACCCTAAGCCTAACCCTAAGCCTAACCCTAACCCTAGGCTACCCTTGACTGCTTCTGCCTCCAATAGATTTCCTAAGCACTAGTGTTTTAAGGAACAGCTTAAAAAGAGAATCCTAATGTGATTTCTTTATAATGTTTGTGTTCCTTATATTATCTTAGTGTCTAAACTCTTCTCCATGGCTGGACCCCCAAATAATATTCCTTTACGTGCTAAGGGGTATCTAGAGAGTGGGATAGGTTTAATAACTACCCTAACCGTAACGAGTACCCTAACCCTAACCCCTACCCTAACCCTAACACGTACCCTAATCCTAACCCGTACCCTAAACCGAGCCCTAACCCTAACACTAACCCTAACCCTAACCCTAACCCATACCCTACGCAATACCCGAAGCCCTCCCCGAATACGTACCCTATGCCGTACCCTAAGCTTAACCCTAAGCCTAACCCTAACCCTAGGCTACCCTTGACTGCTTCTGCCTCCAATAGATTTCCTAAGCACTAGTGTTTTAAGGAACAGCTTAAAAAGAGAATCCTAATGTGATTTCTTTATAATGGGTGTGTTCCTTATCTTATCCTAGTGTCTAAACTCTTCTCCATGGCTGGACCCCCAAATAATATTCCTTTCCGTGCTAAAGGGTATCTAGAGAGTGGGACAGGTTTAATAACTACCCTAACCGTAACACGTACCCTAACCCTAACCCCTACCCTAACCCTAACACGTACCCTAATCCTAACCCGTACCCTAAACCGAGCCCTAACCCTAACACTAACCCTAACCCTAACCCTAACCCATACCCTACGCCGTACCCGAAGCCCTCCCCGAACCCGTACCCTAAGCCGTACCCTAAGCCTAACCCTAAGCCTAACCCTAACCCTAGGCTACCCTTGACTGCTTCTGCCTCCAATAGATTTCCTAAGCACTAGTGTTTTAAGGAACAGTTTAAAAAGAGAATCCTAATGTGATTTCTTTATAATGTGTGTGTTCCTTATATTATCTTAGTGTCTAAACTCTTCTCCATGGCTGGACCCCCAAATAATATTCCTTTACGTGCTAAGGGGTATCTACAGAGTGGGATAGGTTTAATAACTACCCTAACCCTAACGCGTACCCTAACCCTAACCCCTACCCTAACCCTAACACGTACCCTAATCCTAACCCGTACCCTAAACCGAGCCCTAACCCTAACACTAACCCTAACCCTAACCCTAACCCATACCCTACGCCGTACCCGAAGCCCTCCACGAACCTGTACCCTACGCCGTACCCTAAGCCTAACCCTAAGCCTAACCATAACCCTAGGCTACCCTTGACTGCTTCTGCCTCCAATAGATTTCCTAAGCACTAGTGTTTTAAGGAACAGCTTAAAAAGAGAATCCTAATGTGATTTCTTTATAATGGGTGTGTTCCTTATCTTATCCTAGTGTCTAAACTCTTCTCCATGGCTGGACCCCCAAATAATATTCCTTTCCGTGCTAAGGGGTATCTAGAGAGTGGGACAGGTTTAATAACTACCCTAACCGTAACACGTACCCTAACCCTAACCCCTACCCTAACCCTAACACGTACCCTAATCCTATCCCGTACCCTAAACCGAGCCCTAACCCTAACACTAACCCTAACCCTAACCCTAACCCATACCCTACGCCGTACCCGAAACCCTCTCCGAACCCGTACCCTAAGCCGTACCCTAAGCCTAACCCTAAGCCTAACCCTAACCCTAGGCTACCCTTGACTGCTTCTGCCTCCAATAGATTTCCTAAGCACTAGTGTTTTAAGGAACAGCTTAAAAAGAGAATCCTAATGTGATTTCTTTATAATGGGTGTGTTCCTTATCTTATCCTAGTGTCTAAACTCTTCTCCATGGCTGGACCCCCAAATAATATTCCTTTACGTGCTAAGGGGTAACTAGAGAGTGGAATAGGTTTAATAACTACCCTAACCCTAA
Source organism: Balaenoptera physalus (assembly GCF_965194825.1). Taxonomy (NCBI): domain Eukaryota; kingdom Metazoa; phylum Chordata; class Mammalia; order Artiodactyla; family Balaenopteridae; genus Balaenoptera; species Balaenoptera physalus. Next base: position 53,039 of record NW_028124532.1, read on the forward strand.
CGCGTACCCTAACGCTAACCCCTACCCTAACCCTAACACGTACCCTAATCCTAACCCATACACTAAACCGAGCCCTAACCCTAACACTAACCCTAACCCTAACCCTAACCCATACCCTACGCCGTACCCGAAGCCCTCCCCGAACCCGTACCCTAAGCCGTACCCTAAGCCTAACCCTAAGCCTAACCCTAACCCTAGGCTACCCTTGACTGCTTCTGCCTCCAATAGATTTCCTAAGCACTAGTGTTTTAAGGAACAGCTTAAAAAGAGAATCCTAATGTGATTTCTTTATAATGGGTGTGTTCCATATCTAATCCTAGTGTCTAAACTCTTCTCCATGGCTGGACCCCCAAATAATATTCCTTTATGTGCTAAGGGGTATCTAGAGAGTGGGATAGGTTTAATCACTACCCTAACCCTAACGTGTACCCTAACCCTAACCCCTACCCTAACCCTAACACGTACCCTAATCCTAACCCGTACCCTAAACCGAGCCCTAACCCTAACACTAACCCTAACCCTAACCCTAACCCATACCCTACGCCGTACCCGAAGCCCTCCCCGAACCCGTACCCTAAGCTGTACCCTAAGCCTAACCCTGAGCCTAACCCTAACCCTAGGCTACCCTTGACTGCTTCTGCCTCCAATAGATTTCCTAAGCACTAGTGTTTTAAGGAACAGCTTAAAAAGAGAATCCTAATGTGATTTCTTTATAATGGGTGTGTTCCTTATCTTATCCTAGTGTCTAAACTCTTCTCCATGGCTGGACCCCCAAATAATATTCCTTTACGTGCTAAGGGGAAACTAGAGAGTGGGATAGGTTTAATAACTACCCTAACCCTAACGCGTACCATAACCCTAACCCCTACCCTAACCCTAACACGTACCCTAATCCTAACCCGTACCCTAAACCGAGTCCTAACCCTAACACTAACCCTAGCCCTAACCCTAACCCATACCCTACGCCGTACCCGAAGCCCTCCCCGAACCCGTACCCTAACCCTAACCCTAAGCCTAACCCTAAGCCTAACCCTAACCCTAGGCTACCCTTGACTGCTTCTGCCTCCAATAGATTTCCTAAGCACTAGTGTTTTAAGGAACAGCTTAAAAAGAGAATCCTAATGTGATTTCTTTATAATGTTTGTGTTCCTTATATTATCTTAGTGTCTAAACTCTTCTCCATGGCTGGACCCCCAAATAATATTCCTTTACGTGCTAAGGGGTATCTAGAGAGTGGGATAGGTTTAATAACTACCCTAACCGTAACGAGTACCCTAACCCTAACCCCTACCCTAACCCTAACACGTACCCTAATCCTAACCCGTACCCTAAACCGAGCCCTAACCCTAACACTAACCCTAACCCTAACCCTAACCCATACCCTACGCAATACCCGAAGCCCTCCCCGAATACGTACCCTATGCCGTACCCTAAGCTTAACCCTAAGCCTAACCCTAACCCTAGGCTACCCTTGACTGCTTCTGCCTCCAATAGATTTCCTAAGCACTAGTGTTTTAAGGAACAGCTTAAAAAGAGAATCCTAATGTGATTTCTTTATAATGTGTGTGTTCCTTATCTTATCCTAGTGTCTAAACTCTTCTCCATGGCTGGACCCCCAAATAATATTCCTTTACGTGCTAAGGGGTAACTAGAGAGTGGGATAGGTTTAATAACTACCCTAACCCTAACGCGTACCATAACCCTAACCCCTACCCTAACCCTAACACGTACCCTAATCCTAACCCGTACCCTAAACCGAGTCCTAACCCTAACACTAACCCTAACCCTAACCCTAACCCATACCCTACGCCGTACCCGAAGCCCTCCCCGAACCCGTACCCTAAGCCGTACTCTAAGCCTAACCCTAAGCCTAACCCTAACCCTAGGCTACCCTTGACTGCTTCTTCCTCCAATAGATTTCCTAAGCACTAGTGTTTTAAGGAACAGTTTAAAAAGAGAATCCTAATGTGATTTCTTTATAATGTGTGTGTTCCTTATATTATCTTAGTGTCTAAACTCTTCTCCATGGCTGGACCCCCAAATAATATTCCTTTACGTGCTAAGGGGTATCTACAGAGTGGGATAGGTTTAATAACTACCCTAACCCTAACGCGTACCCTAACCCTAACCCCTACCCTAACCCTAACACGTACCCTAATCCTAACCCGTACCCTAAACCGAGCCCTAACCCTAACACTAACCCTAACCCTAACCCTAACCCATACCCTACGCCGTACCCGAAGCTCTCCACGAACCAGTACCCTACGCCGTACCCTAAGCCTAACCCTAAGCCTAACCCTAACCCTAGGCTACCCTTGACTGCTTCTGCCTCAAATAGATTTCCTAAGCACTAGTGTTTTAAGGAACAGCTTAAAAAGAGAATCCTAATGTGATTTCTTTATAATGGGTGTGTTCCTTATCTTATCCTAGTGTCTAAACTCTTCTCCATGGCTGGACCCCCAAATAATATTCCTTTCCGTGCTAAAGGGTATCTAGAGAGTGGGACAGGTTTAATAACTACCCTAACCGTAACACGTACCCTAACCCTAACCCCTACCCTAACCCTAACACGTACCCTAATCCTAACCCGTACCCTAAACCGAGCCCTAACCCTAACACTAACCCTAACCCTAACCCTAACCCATACCCTACGCCGTACCCGAAGCCCTCCCCGAACCCGTACCCTAAGCCGTACCCTAAGCCTAACCCTAAGCCTAACCCTAACCCTAGGCTACCCTTGACTGCTTCTGCCTCCAATAGATTTCCTAAGCACTAGTGTTTTAAGGAACAGTTTAAAAAGAGAATCCTAATGTGATTTCTTTATAATGTGTGTGTTCCTTATATTATCTTAGTGTCTAAACTCTTCTCCATGGCTGGACCCCCAAATAATATTCCTTTACGTGCTAAGGGGTATCTACAGAGTGGGATAGGTTTAATAACTACCCTAACCCTAACGCGTACCCTAACCCTAACCCCTACCCTAACCCTAACACGTACCCTAATCCTAACCCGTACCCTAAACCGAGCCCTAACCCTAACACTAACCCTAACCCTAACCCTAACCCATACCCTACGCCGTACCCGAAGCCCTCCACGAACCTGTACCCTACGCCGTACCCTAAGCCTAACCCTAAGCCTAACCATAACCCTAGGCTACCCTTGACTGCTTCTGCCTCCAATAGATTTCCTAAGCACTAGTGTTTTAAGGAACAGCTTAAAAAGAGAATCCTAATGTGATTTCTTTATAATGGGTGTGTTCCTTATCTTATCCTAGTGTCTAAACTCTTCTCCATGGCTGGACCCCCAAATAATATTCCTTTCCGTGCTAAGGGGTATCTAGAGAGTGGGACAGGTTTAATAACTACCCTAACCGTAACACGTACCCTAACCCTAACCCCTACCCTAACCCTAACACGTACCCTAATCCTATCCCGTACCCTAAACCGAGCCCTAACCCTAACACTAACCCTAACCCTAACCCTAACCCATACCCTACGCCGTACCCGAAACCCTCTCCGAACCCGTACCCTAAGCCGTACCCTAAGCCTAACCCTAAGCCTAACCCTAACCCTAGGCTACCCTTGACTGCTTCTGCCTCCAATAGATTTCCTAAGCACTAGTGTTTTAAGGAACAGCTTAAAAAGAGAATCCTAATGTGATTTCTTTATAATGGGTGTGTTCCTTATCTTATCCTAGTGTCTAAACTCTTCTCCATGGCTGGACCCCCAAATAATATTCCTTTACGTGCTAAGGGGTAACTAGAGAGTGGAATAGGTTTAATAACTACCCTAACCCTAACGCGTACCCTAACGCTAACCCCTACCCTAACCCTAACACGTACCCTAATCCTAACCCGTACACTAAACCGAGCCCTAACCCTAACACTAACCCTAACCCTAACCCTAACCCATACCCTACGCCGTACCCGAAGCCCTCCCCGAACCCGTACCCTAAGCCGTACCCTAAGCCTAACCCTAAGCCTAACCCTAACCCTAGGCTACCCTTGACTGCTTCTGCCTCCAATAGATTTCCTAAGCACTGGTGTTTTAAGGAACAGCTTAAAAAGAGAATCCTAATGTGATTTCTTTATAATGTGTGTGTTCCTTATATTATCTTAGTGTCTAAACTCTTCTCCATGGCTGAACCCCCAAATAATATTCCTTTACGTGCTAAGGGGTATCTAGAGAGTGGGATAGGTTTAATAACTACCTTAACCCTAACGTGTACCCTAACCCTAACCCCTACCCTAACCCTAACACGTACCCTAATCCTAACCCGTACCCTAAACCGAGCCCTAACCCTAACACTAACCCTAACCCTAACCCTAACCCATACCCTACGCCGTACCCGAAGCCCTCCCCGAACCCGTACCCTAAGCCGTACCCTAAGCCTAACCCTAAGCCTAACCCTAACCCTAGGCTACCCTTGACTGCTTCTGCCTCCAATAGATTTCATAAGCACTAGTGTTTTAAGGAACAGCTTAAAAAGAGAATCCTAATGTGATTTCTTTATAATGGGTGTGTTCCTTATCTTATCCTAGTGTCTAAACTCTTCTCCATGGCTGGACCCCCAAATAATATTCCTTTACGTGCTAAGGGGTAACTAGAGAGTGGGATAGGTTTAATAACTACCCTAACCCTAACGCGTACCCTAACGCTAACCCCTACCCTAACCCTAACACGTACCCTAATCCTAACCCGTACCCTAAACCGAGCCCTAACCCTAACACTAACCCTAACCCTAACCCTAACCCATACCCTACGCCGTACCCGAAGCCCTCCCCGAACCCGTACCCTAAGCCGTACCCTAAGCCTAACCCTAAGCCTAACCCTAACCCTAGGCTACCCTTGACTGCTTCTGCCTCCAATAGATTTCCTAAGCACTAGTGTTTTAAGGAACAGTTTAAAAAGAGAATCCTAATGTGATTTCTTTATAATGTGTGTGTTCCTTATATTATCTTAGTGTCTAAACTCTTCTCCATGGCTGGACCCCCAAATAATATTCCTTTACGTGCTAAGGGGTATCTACAGAGTGGGATAGGTTTAATAACTACCCTAACCCTAACGCGTACCCTAACCCTAACCCCTACCCTAACCCTAACACGTACCCTAATCCTAACCCGTACCCTAAACCGAGCCCTAACCCTAACACTAACCCTAACCCTAACCCTAACCCATACCCTACGCCGTACCCGAAGCCCTCCACGAACCTGTACCCTACGCCGTACCCTAAGCCTAACCCTAAGCCTAACCATAACCCTAGGCTACCCTTGACTGCTTCTGCCTCCAATAGATTTCCTAAGCACTAGTGTTTTAAGGAACAGCTTAAAAAGAGAATCCTAATGTGATTTCTTTATAATGGGTGTGTTCCTTATCTTATCCTAGTGTCTAAACTCTTCTCCATGGCTGGACCCCCAAATAATATTCCTTTCCGTGCTAAGGGGTATCTAGAGAGTGGGACAGGTTTAATAACTACCCTAACCGTAACACGTACCCTAACCCTAACCCCTACCCTAACCCTAACACGTACCCTAATCCTATCCCGTACCCTAAACCGAGCCCTAACCCTAACACTAACCCTAACCCTAACCCTAACCCATACCCTACGCCGTACCCGAAACCCTCTCCGAACCCGTACCCTAAGCCGTACCCTAAGCCTAACCCTAAGCCTAACCCTAACCCTAGGCTACCCTTGACTGCTTCTGCCTCCAATAGATTTCCTAAGCACTAGTGTTTTAAGGAACAGCTTAAAAAGAGAATCCTAATGTGATTTCTTTATAATGGGTGTGTTCCTTATCTTATCCTAGTGTCTAAACTCTTCTCCATGGCTGGACCCCCAAATAATATTCCTTTACGTGCTAAGGGGTAACTAGAGAGTGGAATAGGTTTAATAACTACCCTAACCCTAACGCGTACCCTAACGCTAACCCCTACCCTAACCCTAACACGTACCCTAATCCTAACCCGTACACTAAACCGAGCCCTAACCCTAACACTAACCCTAACCCTAACCCTAACCCATACCCTACGCCGTACCCGAAGCCCTCCCCGAACCCGTACCCTAAGCCGTACCCTAAGCCTAACCCTAAGCCTAACCCTAACCCTAGGCTACCCTTGACTGCTTCTGCCTCCAATAGATTTCCTAAGCACTAGTGTTTTAAGGAACAGCTTAAAAAGAGAATCCTAATGTGATTTCTTTATAATGGGTGTGTTCCATATCTAATCCTAGTGTCTAAACTCTTCTCCATGGCTGGACCCCCAAATAATATTCCTTTATGTGCTAAGGGGTATCTAGAGAGTGGGATAGGTTTAATCACTACCCTAACCCTAACGTGTACCCTAACCCTAACCCCTACCCTAACCCTAACACGTACCCTAATCCTAACCCGTACCCTAAACCGAGCCCTAACCCTAACACTAACCGTAACCCTAACCCTAACCCATACCCTACGCCGTACCCGAAGCCCTCCCCGAACCCGTACCCTAAGCTGTACCCTAAGCCTAACCCTGAGCCTAACCCTAACCCTAGGCTACCCTTGACTGCTTCTGCCTCCAATAGATTTCCTAAGCACTAGTGTTTTAAGGAACAGCTTAAAAAGAGAATCCTAATGTGATTTCTTTATAATGGGTGTGTTCCTTATCTTATCCTAGTGTCTAAACTCTTCTCCATGGCTGGACCCCCAAATAATATTCCTTTACGTGCTAAGGGGAAACTAGAGAGTGGGATAGGTTTAATAACTACCCTAACCCTAACGCGTACCATAACCCTAACCCCTACCCTAACCCTAACACGTACCCTAATCCTAACCCGTACCCTAAACCGAGTCCTAACCCTAACACTAACCCTAACCCTAACCCTAACCCATATCCTACGCCGTACCCGAAGCCCTCCCCGAACCCGTACCCTAAGCCGTACCCTAAGCCTAACCCTAAGCCTAACCCTAACCCTAGGCTACCCTTGACTGCTTCTGCCTCCAATAGATTTCCTAAGCACTGGTGTTTTAAGGAACAGCTTAAAAAGAGAATCCTAATGTGATTTCTTTATAATGTGTGTGTTCCTTATATTATCTTAGTGTCTAAACTCTTCTCCATGGCTGAACCCCCAAATAATATTCCTTTACGTGCTAAGGGGTATCTAGAGAGTGGGATAGGTTTAATAACTACCTTAACCCTAACGTGTACCCTAACCCTAACCCCTACCCTAACCCTAACACGTACCCTAATCCTAACCCGTACCCTAAACCGAGCCCTAACCCTAACACTAACCCTAACCCTAACCCTAACCCATACCCTACGCCGTACCCGAAGCCCTCCCCGAACCCGTACCCTAAGCCGTACCCTAAGCCTAACCCTAAGCCTAACGCTAACCCTAGGCTACCCTTGACTGCTTCTGCCTCCAATAGATTTCATAAGCACTAGTGTTTTAAGGAACAGCTTAAAAAGAGAATCCTAATGTGATTTCTTTATAATGGGTGTGTTCCTTATCTTATCCTAGTGTCTAAACTCTTCTCCATGGCTGGACCCCCAAATAATATTCCTTTACGTGCTAAGGGGTAACTAGAGAGTGGGATAGGTTTAATAACTACCCTAACCCTAACGCGTACCCTAACGCTAACCCCTACCCTAACCCTAACACGTACCCTAATCCTAACCCGTACCCTAAACCGAGCCCTAACCCTAACACTAACCCTAACCCTAACCCTAACCCATACCCTACGCCGTACCCGAAGCCCTCCCCGAACCCGTACCCTAAGCCGTACCCTAAGCCTAACCCTAAGCCTAACCCTAACCCTAGGCTACCCTTGACTGCTTCTGCCTCCAATAGATTTCCTAAGCACTAGTGTTTTAAGGAACAGCTTAAAAAGAGAATCCTAATGTGATTTCTTTATAATGTGTGTGTTCCTTATATTATCTTAGTGTCTAAACTCTTCTCCATGGCTGGACCCCAAAATAATATTCCTTTACGTGCTAAGGGGTATCTAGAGAGTGTGATAGGTTTAATAACTACCCTAACCGTAACGCGTACCCTAACCCTAACCCCTACCCTAACCCTAACACGTACCCTAATCCTAACCCGTACCCTAAACCGAGCCCTAACCCTAACACTAACCCTAACCCTAACCCTAACCCATACCCTACGCAATACCCGAAGCCCTCCCCGAATACGTACCCTAAGCTGTACCCTAAGCCTAACCCTGAGCCTAACCCTAACCCTAGGCTACCCTTGACTGCTTCTGCCTCCAATAGATTTCCTAAGCACTAGTGTTTTAAGGAACAGCTTAAAAAGAAAATCCTAATGTGATTTCTTTATAATGGGTGTGTTCCTTATCTAATCCTAGTGTCTAAACTCTTCTCCATGGCTGGACCCCCAAATAATATTCCTTTATGTGCTAAGGGGTATCTAGAGAGTGGGATAGGTTTAATCACTACCCTAACCCTAACGTGTACCCTAACCCTAACCCCTACCCTAACCCTAACACGTACCCTAATCCTAACCCGTACCCTAAACCGAGCCCTAACCCTAACACTAACCCTAACCCTAACCCTAACCCATACCCTACGCCGTACCTGAAGCCCTCCCCGAACCCGTACCCTAAGCTGTACCCTAAGCCTAACCCTGAGCCTAACCCTAACACTAGGCTACCCTTGAATGCTTCTGCCTCCAATAGATTTCCTAAGCACTAGTGTTTTAAGGAACAGCTTAAAAAGAGAATCCTAATGTGATTTCTTTATAATGGGTGTGTTCCATATCTAATCCTAGTGTCTAAACTCTTCTCCATGGCTGGACCCCCAAATAATATTCCTTTATGTGCTAAGGGGTATCTAGAGAGTGGGATAGGTTTAATCACTACCCTAACCCTAACGTGTACCCTAACCCTAACCCCTACCCTAACCCTAACACATACCCTAATCCTAACCCGTGCCCTAAACCGAGCCCTAACCCTAACACTAACCCTAAGCCTAACCCTAACCCATACCATACGCCGTACCCGAAGCCCTCCCCGAACCCGTACCCTAAGCCGTACCCTAAGCCTAACCCTAACCCTAGGCTACCCTTGACTGCTTCTGCCTCCAATAGATTTCATAAGCACTAGTGTTTTAAGGAACAGCTTAAAAAGAGAATCCTAATGTGATTTCTTTATAATGGGTGTGTTCCTTATCTTATCCTAGTGTCTAAACTCTTCTCCATGGCTGGACCCACAAATAATATTCCTTTACGTGCTAAGGGGTAACTAGAGAGTGGGATAGGTTTAATAACTACCCTAACCCTAACGCGTACCCTAACGCTAACCCCTACCCTAACCCTAACACGTACCCTAATCCTAACCCGTACCCTAAACCGAGCCCTAACCCTAACACTAACCCTAACCCTAACCCTAACCCATACCCTACGCCGTACCCGAAGCCCTCCCCGAACCCGTACCCTAAGCCGTACCCTAAGCCTAACCCTAAGCCTAACCCTAACCCTAGGCTACCCTTGACTGCTTCTGCCTCCAATAGATTTCCTAAGCACTAGTGTTTTAAGGAACAGCTTAAAAAGAGAATCCTAATGTGATTTCTTTATAATGTGTATGTTCCTTATATTATCTTAGTGTCTAAACTCTTCTCCATGGCTGGACCCCAAAATAATATTCCTTTACGTGCTAAGGGGTATCTAGAGAGTGGGATAGGTTTAATAACTACCCTAACCGTAATGCGTACCCTAACCCTAACCCCTACCCTAACCCTAACACGTACCCTAATCCTAACCCGTACCCTAAACCGAGCCCTAACCCTAACACTAACCCTAACCCTAACCCTAACCCATACACTACGCAATACCCGAAGCCCTCCCCGAATACGTACCCTAAGCTGTACCCTAAGCCTAACCCTGAGCCTAACCCTAACCCTAGGCTACCCTTGACTGCTTCTGCCTCCAATAGATTTCCTAAGCACTAGTGTTTTACGGAACAGCTTAAAAAGAGAATCCTAATGTGATTTCTTTATAATGGTTGTGTTCCTTATCTTATCCTAGTGTCTAAACTCTTCTCCATGGCTGGACCCCCAAATAATATTCCTTTACGTGCTAAGGGGTAACTAGAGAGTGGGATAGGTTTAATAACTACCCTAACCCTAACGCGTACCATAACCCTAACCCCTAACCTAACCCTAACACGTACCCTAATCCTAACCCGTACCCTAAACCGAGTCCTAACCCTAACACTAACCCTAACCCTAACCCTAACCCATACCCTACGCCGTACCCGAAGCCCTCCCCGAACCCGTACCCTAACCCTAACCCTAAGCCTAACCCTAAGCCTAACCCTAACCCTAGGCTACCCTTGACTGCTTCTGCCTCCAATAGATTTCCTAAGCACTAGTGTTTTAAGGAACAGCTTAAAAAGAGAATCCTAATGTGATTTCTTTATAATGTTTGTGTTCCTTATATTATCTTAGTGTCTAAACTCTTCTCCATGGCTGGACCCCCAAATAATATTCCTTTACGTGCTAAGGGGTATCTAGAGAGTGGGATAGGTTTAATAACTACCCTAACCGTAACGAGTACCCTAACCCTAACCCCTACCCTAACCCTAACACGTACCCTAATCCTAACCCGTACCCTAAACCGAGCCCTAACCCTAACACTAACCCTAACCCTAACCCTAACCCATACCCTACGCAATACCCGAAGCCCTCCCCGAATACGTACCCTATGCCGTACCCTAAGCTTAACCCTAAGCCTAACCCTAACCCTAGGCTACCCTTGACTGCTTCTGCCTCCAATAGATTTCCTAAGCACTAGTGTTTTAAGGAACAGCTTAAAAAGAGAATCCTAATGTGATTTCTTTATAATGGGTGTGTTCCTTATCTTATCCTAGTGTCTAAACTCTTCTCCATGGCTGGACCCCCAAATAATATTCCTTTCCGTGCTAAAGGGTATCTAGAGAGTGGGACAGGTTTAATAACTACCCTAACCGTAACACGTACCCTAACCCTAACCCCTACCCTAACCCTAACACGTACCCTAATCCTAACCCGTACCCTAAACCGAGCCCTAACCCTAACACTAACCCTAACCCTAACCCTAACCCATACCCTACGCCGTACCCGAAGCCCTCCCCGAACCCGTACCCTAAGCCGTACCCTAAGCCTAACCCTAAGCCTAACCCTAACCCTAGGCTACCCTTGACTGCTTCTGCCTCCAATAGATTTCCTAAGCACTAGTGTTTTAAGGAACAGTTTAAAAAGAGAATCCTAATGTGATTTCTTTATAATGTGTGTGTTCCTTATATTATCTTAGTGTCTAAACTCTTCTCCATGGCTGGACCCCCAAATAATATTCCTTTACGTGCTAAGGGGTATCTACAGAGTGGGATAGGTTTAATAACTACCCTAACCCTAACGCGTACCCTAACCCTAACCCCTACCCTAACCCTAACACGTACCCTAATCCTAACCCGTACCCTAAACCGAGCCCTAACCCTAACACTAACCCTAACCCTAACCCTAACCCATACCCTACGCCGTACCCGAAGCCCTCCACGAACCTGTACCCTACGCCGTACCCTAAGCCTAACCCTAAGCCTAACCATAACCCTAGGCTACCCTTGACTGCTTCTGCCTCCAATAGATTTCCTAAGCACTAGTGTTTTAAGGAACAGCTTAAAAAGAGAATCCTAATGTGATTTCTTTATAATGGGTGTGTTCCTTATCTTATCCTAGTGTCTAAACTCTTCTCCATGGCTGGACCCCCAAATAATATTCCTTTCCGTGCTAAGGGGTATCTAGAGAGTGGGACAGGTTTAATAACTACCCTAACCGTAACACGTACCCTAACCCTAACCCCTACCCTAACCCTAACACGTACCCTAATCCTATCCCGTACCCTAAACCGAGCCCTAACCCTAACACTAACCCTAACCCTAACCCTAACCCATACCCTACGCCGTACCCGAAACCCTCTCCGAACCCGTACCCTAAGCCGTACCCTAAGCCTAACCCTAAGCCTAACCCTAACCCTAGGCTACCCTTGACTGCTTCTGCCTCCAATAGATTTCCTAAGCACTAGTGTTTTAAGGAACAGCTTAAAAAGAGAATCCTAATGTGATTTCTTTATAATGGGTGTGTTCCTTATCTTATCCTAGTGTCTAAACTCTTCTCCATGGCTGGACCCCCAAATAATATTCCTTTACGTGCTAAGGGGTAACTAGAGAGTGGAATAGGTTTAATAACTACCCTAACCCTAACGCGTACCCTAACGCTAACCCCTACCCTAACCCTAACACGTACCCTAATCCTAACCCATACACTAAACCGAGCCCTAACCCTAACACTAACCCTAACCCTAACCCTAACCCATACCCTACGCCGTACCCGAAGCCCTCCCCGAACCCGTACCCTAAGCCGTACCCTAAGCCTAACCCTAAGCCTAACCCTAACCCTAGGCTACCCTTGACTGCTTCTGCCTCCAATAGATTTCCTAAGCACTAGTGTTTTAAGGAACAGCTTAAAAAGAGAATCCTAATGTGATTTCTTTATAATGGGTGTGTTCCATATCTAATCCTAGTGTCTAAACTCTTCTCCATGGCTGGACCCCCAAATAATATTCCTTTATGTGCTAAGGGGTATCTAGAGAGTGGGATAGGTTTAATCACTACCCTAACCCTAACGTGTACCCTAACCCTAACCCCTACCCTAACCCTAACACGTACCCTAATCCTAACCCGTACCCTAAACCGAGCCCTAACCCTAACACTAACCCTAACCCTAACCCTAACCCATACCCTACGCCGTACCCGAAGCCCTCCCCGAACCCGTACCCTAAGCTGTACCCTAAGCCTAACCCTGAGCCTAACCCTAACCCTAGGCTACCCTTGACTGCTTCTGCCTCCAATAGATTTCCTAAGCACTAGTGTTTTAAGGAACAGCTTAAAAAGAGAATCCTAATGTGATTTCTTTATAATGGGTGTGTTCCTTATCTTATCCTAGTGTCTAAACTCTTCTCCATGGCTGGACCCCCAAATAATATTCCTTTACGTGCTAAGGGGAAACTAGAGAGTGGGATAGGTTTAATAACTACCCTAACCCTAACGCGTACCATAACCCTAACCCCTACCCTAACCCTAACACGTACCCTAATCCTAACCCGTACCCTAAACCGAGTCCTAACCCTAACACTAACCCTAGCCCTAACCCTAACCCATACCCTACGCCGTACCCGAAGCCCTCCCCGAACCCGTACCCTAACCCTAACCCTAAGCCTAACCCTAAGCCTAACCCTAACCCTAGGCTACCCTTGACTGCTTCTGCCTCCAATAGATTTCCTAAGCACTAGTGTTTTAAGGAACAGCTTAAAAAGAGAATCCTAATGTGATTTCTTTATAATGTTTGTGTTCCTTATATTATCTTAGTGTCTAAACTCTTCTCCATGGCTGGACCCCCAAATAATATTCCTTTACGTGCTAAGGGGTATCTAGAGAGTGGGATAGGTTTAATAACTACCCTAACCGTAACGAGTACCCTAACCCTAACCCCTACCCTAACCCTAACACGTACCCTAATCCTAACCCGTACCCTAAACCGAGCCCTAACCCTAACACTAACCCTAACCCTAACCCTAACCCATACCCTACGCAATACCCGAAGCCCTCCCCGAATACGTACCCTATGCCGTACCCTAAGCTTAACCCTAAG